>NW_018405252.1:302000-437573 GCF_002113885.1 Mizuhopecten yessoensis
AGACTGATCATTATACCGTCAACTGGTCATGGTTGATATAGTAGACTGATCATTATACCGTCAAGTGGTCATGGCTGATTAGTTACAGCTGATACAGTTGACTGATCACAGTTCATAAAGTTAACTGGTCATGGCCGACTGGTCAGGATAAACACAGTTGACTTGTCACGGTCTTGTTCATACAGTTGACTGATCACAGTTTATAAAGTTAACTGGTCATGGCCGACTGGTCAGGATAGACACAGTTGACTTGTCACGGTCTTGTTCATACAGTTGACTGATCACAGTTTATAAAGTTAACTGGTCATGGCCGACTGGCCAGGATAGACACAGTTGACTTGTCATGGTCTTGTTCATACAGTTGACTGATCACAGTTTATAAAGTTAACTGGTCACGGTCAACTGGTCAGGATCGAAACAGTTGACTCATCACAGTTTATACAGTCGAAAATTTATCTTAACTCGCCCCTAAACTAAACCTCATGAAAACATAGAATGTATGGGTTACTAAATGTCAGCAGTGTTTATACCACTGTCCAAAATAAGGTATTAGTAAGTATAGTATCAGTGTCAGATTTCTGGTCATTTCATTGTCAGATTTAGATATCTGTGTCAGAAGGTATGTTTCAGGTAGTGTATTGCTCATTTCACTGGCATTGTGATGAATGCTCATCATTTTTTATTCCATTGTTCCATCCCCACTCTAAGGTGCATGTAGAAAAACAAAATCATTTTTCATTTATTTACAAAATTCTTCTGGTGCAATTATATTTTTTTTTCTATTTTTCTACCTTTTATAACCTAGCTTTATGTCAATAGCATTTTCAAAATAAGTCTTGGTGCATTTGTTCGGCAAATTGTAGACTTTCCAATACAAATACGTTAACAGAAAGGGTCCACCAACTGACTCTAGATAATTGAGGAGAAACATGGGATCTTACAATCAGTAGGTAATCATTAGTGATAGCTCCTAGTAACTGCACTATAAGTGTAGTCAATCAGGTAGACCACTACCTTCCACTTGAAACCCTACCATCTGTAGGTAAATAGAATTTCCTGTAATGTTAGTGCAATCAGCAAAACACATGATTGGTCAATACCTAACTTAACATCAGACATCCTAATAAAATGTATGATTGGTAACAGACATATAACAAAATACTATAACAAAGCATATGATTGGTCAATACCAGACAACTCATAAACAGATTATAACAAGGCATATGATTGGTCAATACCAGAAAATTCATAAACAGATTATGACAAGGCAATAATGTGATAGGTCACTTCCAGAAAACTCCTAAAAATGTAAAGCAAAGCACTTGATTGGTGAGTAACTTACAACTCATCAACAGGCTTATCTGAATATTCCGCTTTTGTAAAGCTTGAATTTTTCTATTCATATTGCATGTGTGAATAGGGCACTCTTTTAAGGCTTCCTTCTCCTATTGCATGTGTGAATAGGGCACTCTTTTAAGGCTTCCTTCTCCTAATACATGTGTGAATAGGGCACTCTTTTAAGGCTTCCTTCTCCTAATACATGTGTGAATAGGGCACTCTTTTAAGGCTTCCTTCTCCTAATGCATTTGTGAAAACAACACTGTGGTATCCATTCCATTAGCTGTCTGTTTGCAGGTTGTTACAATATTTTGATTAAGAAAATAAGGTAATGAAGTGGTTTTACATGAATACCGGTTATAGCATGTTAGAGTGATCATCTGATAATAAGCTGTGTTTATTCGTTTGGTCACCTAATAATCAGCTGTGTTTGTTGTGAATTCAAACATATTAAGGAGTATGCTACCTTACCAAAATAAATCTCCTTGTCAGAAAAGATGTTCATAACCTGGTCAATTATTATTTAATCGTATTTTACAGACTGGTATGCATCATTGATTGCATTGGTTACACTTCTGAATTTTCAGATACAGTTAATGATAAGGGAGATAACTCTAACACAAAACGCAGGTAAAGTTTGTGAGGTAGCATATTTCCTTAGGTGTAATCGTACTAGTTGCATTAATTGTGTGGATGTGATTTTTATAGTTATACAGATATTCTTATCAGTAGTATCTATTGTTATTTTGTGCCGTATAATATTAAGTTTGTAAGTTCTATTTAATTTCTGTAAATATGTACATATGTTGTATACTCTTGTGACTTTATATATAAATATATATATACACCGAGTCCTTTACCAATCAGAAGCACATTGTAGTTTTAGTATCTATCTGTATATATTGGAGGTGTTTAACAAAATCCTTCTGATTGGAAATATGATTTAACTATTTCATGTTGGGCCTATTCCAGATAGAAATAAAGGAAAGGGACAGAGAGCCACATTTCGGTAACCCACCACCATGCACAGTAGTGTATTTCCTGGGGCTCACTAACAGTGATATTAGTGCCCCCCGTCCCACCCCAATCTTACCCCACCATTCAAATATTTATATCTGGATCAGCCTTTAGTGAATATCTTATGTGTGAGTCTGTGTTTATGCATAATTCGGTTTATGAAGTTAGTAAATTTCTGATCTCTGTGGGAGAGTGTGATCAACGTGTCAGTATGGCTGTGAACCTGAGGAATGTTTGAGGTCGTTAAGTAAGACTTGTGATTCTCTTTTAACTGTTACAATCTGTGTGGGAGAGTGTGATTAACGTGTCAGTATGGCTGTGAACATGAGGAATTTTTGATGTCGTTCAGTAAGACTTGTGATTCTCTTATAACTATTACAATCTCTGTGGGAGAGTGTGATTAACGTGTCAGTATGGCTGTGAACATGAGGAATTTTTGATGTCGTTCAGTAAGACTTGTGATTATCTTATAACTGTTACAATCTCTGTGGGAGAGTGGGATCAACGTGTCAGTATGGCTGTGAACCTGAGGAATCTTTGATGTCGTTAAGTAAAACTTGTGATTCTCTTTTAACTGTTACCAACTCTGTGGGAGAGTGTGATCAACGTGTCAGTATAGCTGTGAACATGAGGAATGTTTGATGTCGTTAAGTAAGACTGGTGATTCTCTTTTAACTGTTACAATCTGTGTGGGAGAGTGTGATTAACGTGTCAGTATGGCTGTGAACATGAGGAATTTTTGATGTCGTTCAGTAAGACTTGTGATTCTCTTATAACTGTTACAATCTCTGTGGGAGAGTATGATCAACGTGTCAGTATGGCTGTGAAACTGAGGAATGTTTGATGTCGTTAAGTAAGACTTGGGATTCTCTTTTAACTGTAACAATCTCTGTGGGAGAGGGTGATCAACGTGTCAGTATGGCTGTGAACCTGAGGAGTGTTTGATGTCGTTCAGTAAGACTTGTGATTCTCTTATAACTATTACAATCTCTGTGGGAGAGTGTGATTAACGTGTCAGTATGGCTGTGAACATGAGGAATTTTTGATGTCGTTCAGTAAGACTTGTGATTCACTTTTAACTGTTACAATCTCTGTGGGAGAGTGTCATCAACGTGTCAGTATGGCTGTGAAACTGAGGAATGTTTGATGTCGTTAAGTAAGACTTGTGATTCTCTGTTAACTGTTACAATCTCTGTGGGAGAGTGTGATTAACGTGTCAGTATGGCTGTGAACCTGAGGAGTGTTTGATGTCGTTCAGTAAGACTTGTGATTCACTTTTAACTGTTACAATCTCTGTGGGAGAGTGTGATTAACGTGTCAGTATGGCTGTGAACCTGAGGAATGTTTGATGTCGTTAAGTAAGACTGGTGATTCTCTTTTAACTGTTACAATCTGTGTGGGAGAGTGTGATTAACGTGTCAGTATGGCTGTGAACCTGAGGAATGTTTGATGTCGTTATGTAAGACTTGTGATTCTCTTTTAACTGTTACCAACTCTGTGGGAGAGTGTGATCAACGTGTCAGTATAGCTGTGAACATGAGGAATGTTTGATGTTGTTAAGTAAGACTTGTGATTCTCTTTTAACTGTAACAATCTCTAGTATATCTGTGTTTTATTGTGCTACAGTTGTTTTCTATATAAACCGTACACATGACAGTCACCGTGGTTCGGTTCCCTTCATTTGTTTTATCGTTTGTTGAAGTCGAGCTGTGTAATATGTTAAGGGGAGTCTAAGTCACAAGGGGGGATTTTTATCTATGTATTAATTTGCCAAACAAAAGCTGAAATATCTTTAAAAAAGATTTGTTTCTGAACGTAATTGTATAATTGATTGTTCACTATAGAAGTCTAAAAATAACTTTTTAGAACTTGCATTATAGACGATGAACATGACCTGACCTTTTTATTCTTGTCTTTTTATTTTTCCAATCTTAAAAAAAAGTACAGGAAAAAAGGTAACTACTTTCACCATCAAACAAATGCCTGCTTAGTTTCATTTGCAAAAAAAAAAAGTATGAAATAGATAACTGCTTTTCTGGGGTTCATTTTTTTCACAGATAATACTTTTTAGCTGTGTAATTATTTTTTACATAACAATGATGTACTTTTTGTACCAATCTGTAGGTCTAATATTTTAAGAACTTCCTATATGACTGTACAGGTTAAACGTAAGGGGTTCTCTAATAGAGATGTGTTCAGCACCATTTCTATTTTTGTCCTATTTACAATAGGACAAAAACCATGACCATGTACAAGAGGGGAAAAATTCAGCATGACTTAATTTATCATTTTAACATGCTTTTTACTTAGGAAAACGTAACGGTATATACAGAAGAGGACAGTTATATTGTGAAAGAAATAAGGGAGAAAAGTTAGTATATAAAATGTGATATTTAACTTAAGACCACCTTTACAAATGAAATTATGAAATTAAAAAAAAAAAAAGGTTGTCCAGATAAATGATTTACGAACACAATTTCATACAAAACCATACATATGTGATCAATTTGTGATAAAATACTACCATGACAATTATTACCTCATTCACCCCTGAAATTTCAAAATGAACTATTCCAACCTCTGAAATGGAAGAGTTCAATTGTGTCTTCAGTGGTGAATGAGTTAAAAAAAGTTTACTGATGCAGAATGTCAGAACGAAAAAGGGGAAAAATCTAGATACTGTACAATAATAAAACATATCACAGTGTGTTATTAACCACAAGTAAGACACGATTAAAGGTAACAAATAGTCATGTTTCCCTATTACAAGGACAAAATAGAACAATATTGGAATGGTAAAGAGCATCAGGGTGTTTTACCAAAAAGATATAAGAGAACTTGTTGGATAAAATGCAAGATGCTCCAAGAAGGATATTGACCAGGGAAAATTAATCCGAGAGAATCATTGTTCATTTAAGTCTCCACATCATATTTAGTGAAAAAGAACACTTTGATTTTAGATGAAGTCCCATCAAATATCAAGGTCATTATTACTAAACAATGATTTAACTAAACAAATAGTCTGTCTGGATGATAACTTCAGGATGAGTAATCGCACAAAGCTCTAATGTAGGATGTGGGTGCCCTAACTTCAGGATGAGTAATCGCACAAAGCTCTAATGTAGGATGTGGGTGCCCTAACTTCAGGATGAGTAATCGCACAAAGCTCTAATGTAGGATGTGGGTGCCCTAACTTCAGGATGAGTAATCGCACAAAGCTCTAATGTAGGATGTGGGTGCCCTAACTTCAGGATGAGTAATCGCACAAAGCTCTAATGTAGGATGTGGGTGCCCTAAGACACAGGCAGAACCATATGTTGATGATGGGCATGATTTGTCAAAGGTCAAGGTCACTAACGAAAGTAGAATTTCACGTAAGTAATAACCTGTATGGATGATAATTTTAAAACAAATCAATACACAAAGCTCAGACTTGGTATGTGGATCGTTGTAGGGAAGAGAAAGGACTCTGATTTAGGCGGGCTTCTCTAAAGGTCAAGGTCACATAGAATATGTTTGTCCAGATTCTACCTTCAAATCAAATGATCATATGAAGCTCTGACTTGGTCCGTATGTTGATCACCAAGGGAAGAGAAAAAATCCATTGATTCTGGCCATCGGCAACCAAAGGTCAAGGTCACTTTAAAATAGAAATTGGCCTATCCTAACTTAAGAACAAATAACTTAAACCCACAGCTTCCTCCCTAATGAAAATCATTCATGTATCAATATCAAATATTGCTCAGAGTTATTTTAATTTTTCGGGGGGGGGGGGGGGGGGGGGGTCCTTCTGCCCTTGCAGCTATCATGTTAAATCTTAGGAACTAATTTAATTTCAAGCCAGTTCTAGTCATACAAATCTTAATTGACGTACTACAACCATGTAAGGCATGGTTTATTTCAAAATTTTGATATAATATGAAATCAAGGAAAAAGGCTATCAGTATTTTTCAGCTCTTTGAATTTACTGTTGACTTATTTTTCTGTCTTTGGACAGATATTCTGAGGTAATTTATTTTGAATATGAATATCTAAGTGCAGAAATGTAGTACACAGAAAAAAGCCTTTGTTATTTAACTTATATTTACATATTATTGATATTAAAATCTATTGTAATTCTATTATATACTGCTCTGTATCTCAGTTAAGAATTGGATGCATTTTGGGAATAAATCATGTTGTAAACAGAAAGGGAGACAACTCTAATACCCACCAAATATATGTTAGTATTATTTCTAGTATTATTTCTGTGTTAAGATCACGTCTTGTATTTTGTACTAATTTTCAGCTGGTCTTTTCTTTTCTTCAACAGTCAAGTGATGATCTGAGCTCTTACAGAAAGGTTATATGTTACAAACTTAAGGTACTAATCGTTATGATGCATTTTAGAAGGTTTTTATGAAGGATCAATTTCTTGAAATTGGTTGACAGCAATCTAATTACAATCAAATCTCTCATTACACTACATTATAGAGTCCATAACGCAGTGTAATGAGAGATCTGATTGTAATTAGATTGGGTTGACAGAAGTCTATTTGTTAACAAGTACTTGATTTACAGACTTGAACATGTGGGTATAAGACAGTTACCCCCCGGGGGTATAAGACAGTTCCCCCCGGTGGGTATAAGACAGTTCCCCCCGTTTGGTATAAGACAGTTACCCCCCGTTTGGTATAAGACAGTTACCCCCCGTTTGGTATAAGACAGTTACCCCCGGGGATACAGAGTTATGTTTTTGATTTACAGACTTGAACATGTGGGTATAAGACAGTTCCCCCCGGTGGGTATAAGACAGTTATCCCCCGTTGGGTATAAGACAGTTACCCCCCGTTTGGTATAAGACAGTTACCCCCCGTTTGGTATAAGACAGTTACCCCCGGGGGTACAGAGTTAAGTTTTTGATTTACAGACTTGAACATGTGGGTATAAGACAGTTACCCCCCGTTGGGTATAAGACAGTAACCCCCGGGGATACAGAGTTAAGTTTTTGATTTACAGACTTAAACATGTGGGTATAAGACAGTTACCCCCCGGTGGGTATAAGACAGTTACCCCCTGTTTGGTATAAGACAGTTGACCCCCGGGGGTACAGAGTTATGTTTTTGATTTACAGACTTAAACATGTGGGTATAAGACAGTTACCCCCTGTTGGGTATAAGACAGTTACCCCACAGTGGGTATAAGACAGTTACCCCCCGGGGGTACAGAGTTATGTTTTTGTTTGTGTACTGTTTTAGATGTGCACGTTATCTACCTCAGAGGTCCCAACTGTACAGTAGAACATCAGTGTATTACACCGTTTACATAGCGAGATTCCAACTTAATACCAAGATTGGGCAGGCCCATCATATGTTCCCTCTCTTTGTGATGGAACATAGTTGGTGATCATTGTGATTTTAGGACAAACGATAGCCAGGTTTCTATGATAAGGGCATTGATAAGTTAATGTCACAATAGGATGATCAGCTGTTAACAGATATTCACTATGGAACAAGTTTAACTCATTCACCCCTGTAGACACATTTGAACTCCTCTAATTCAAAGGGTTGAATAGTTCATTATAAAATTTCAGGGGTCAATGAGTTAAATAATGAGACCAGAAATACGTCATATATATATATATATAAAATCTGAAGTGTGGAATCATTTATTATGATGTCTTGTGATTTTAATTTTTGAGAATTTGTTTTTTTGCCTCAGTGTATAAAGTACTAGGTGATTTGGTGTACCAGGCGTAGACTAATGGTACCTAACTAGAGACTGTGATACGTGTGTTCCCTTATATATACCCACTCATGGCTATACCACCGTCTATAGTGCTGAACAGGCACCATTCCTATCTATGTGAATAAATTCTTATAACACTATCGCTCATGTCTTCTCTTCTTATTGTCTAGCGCTGCTAAACCTTGTGTTATACATGCATCAGTGAAGTTGTGCAGGTAACATTTTGAATTGAAAATTACATAAATATAGGATCTTACATGAGTTTCCATTTCATATGAAATTTATGAAACAAGTCTTAGAATTTTTCAATTTAGCAAGCCTCTGGTGAGCTAAAATGAAAAATTTGTGACAGGTTTCATAAATTTCATATGAAATGAAAATGAGTTTAAGATCTTTTTTATCACATAATCAAGACTTGTGGCATTTATTCGTGTAAAACGACAATTTTCATGCAACCTTGAAATGTAAAAAGCCGCCATTTAGACTCCAGTGCACAAGTCTGTGAAGTCATGTACTTGTCCTAGGCTTGACGTCACAATTGAAACATATGAAACTTACAACCAATCACAGGACTGATGGGTCATATTACATGGGTTAATACACAAAAAAATATGACATGGGTATATTCACTGGATTATAACACAGTACATTATGTGATAAATATGGTTCTAGTACTTTGGGTATTAATTTACATCATAATGGTAATGGTTTCTGAATTTGACCCAAGATGAAATGCAGACTAAAAATGTTCCTGTAATCCGTGCATGCCGATCAACATTGCCAGTAATGAATTTTTGAGAAAGATGGTGCAACGACATTTGAACGCGAGAAGTGCATGTCGATATTAATAGATTACCAGGGTATACTAGCCTCATCTAACACATAAAGCAAGTGTATTAATGATCTGTCCATTCAGAGAAGACACTCTTCAGATAATAATTCTATATAATTTAGGAGATAACAATTTCTTAAGGTAACTTTCTTACAAATTGAGTTTATAAAGAACTGTTTCAGCCTCAAAATATTACATGGAAATTTGGTTAAAAAAAAATAATCATAACAGAACACTCTATATATTTGTTATGTTCAAGGGTTGATGAATGTTATTCATTACCCCATGAACACAATGACACATTCAACTCATGATTTACATCTTTCAAAAGATCATAGAATATCTATTTGGTAATTTCATGGTATGAACTAATATTATGCCACGTAATCACAACAAATACGACTTTCATGTCTTTCACAGAATTTTTTCTCCCCAATGGAGAATTCGAATTGTGCGTTTAGTTTAAAGAAAACCTAATTTTCTTCAACATGTAATATGGATTATGGATATAAGCACATTTCTATCTCATGACAATTGTTAATGATTTCCTTGGTTTGGTTTGTTTGTGTTTCATGTCCTATTAACAGCTTTGGTCATTTAAGGATTTGGTAGTGAAGGAAAGCCGGAGTTCCCATAGAACGAGGCCCAATGGGCCCGCATCGCTCACCTGGTATTAATCTCACACTTGTAATCTTAAAAGTGGACTAAAATACAGCTACAGGCAAAATATCAGTGTTTCATTCATAAGAACCTATTTAAAGATTTAAATATATGACACCTGTGACCTTGAATGTCGAACAAGGACATTATAATATTAGGTTGAACAGAGTTGATAGTCTTCCAACCCAGCATGCTTCTGGAAAAATATCATTACCCTGGACCTTTTGGTTATACAAAACAAATCATTTAAAGATTTAAACATATATTGACCACTGTGACCTTGAATATGGGTGAAGGTCATTCACTTGGTAGTCCTTCATCCAAGCATGTTCCTGGCATTATCCTAGGCCTCTTGGTTATTCAGAAGAAGTTGTTTAAAGGTTTAGAACATATTTGACCATGTGACCTTGAAAAAAGATGAAGGTCATTCATTTAAACAAACTTTATAGCCCTTCATCCCAGCATGCTACTAGCCAAATATCATCACCCTAGGCCTATTCGTTATTTAGAAGAAGTTGTTTAAATGTTTAAAACATATTTGCCTTCTGTGACCTTGGATATAAGTCAAGTTCATTTCTTTGAACAAACTTGGTAGGCCCTTCATCCCAGCATGTTACTGGCCAAATATTATCACCCTAGGCCTCTTGGTTATTCAGAAGAAGTTGTTTAAAAGATTTTAACATATTTGACCCCTGTGACCTTGAAAATTGATGAAGGTCATTCATTTGAACAAACTTGGTAGCCCTTCATCCAAGCATGCTTCTAGCCAAATATCATCACCCTAGGCCTTTTGGTTACTGAGAAGAAGTTGTTTAAAGTAAAAAGTTGACGCCGGATGGATGCCGGCCGCCGCACCATGCCATTAGCTCACTTGGCCCTTCGGGCCAGGTGAGCTAAAAACCACCGACTTAGGGTCAGTACCTGGCGACTGCCCCATGTCGGTCTTGAACCAGCAACCCAGTGGTGGAGGGCCAGTGGTAGCAGAATGTCAGACGCCTTAACCACTTGGCCACCGGGGCCCTCTTAATGATTTATATGCTATCTTAGAAATTTTCTTAGTTACAACATATTTTCTGATGCCTGTAAATTCTGTATCTGTATAATACTGGAAGAGAACTCGATATCAAGTATATTTCTCGGGCTGGAGGAGTGTACTTCGGATTTAATTTGTTGGCAGTAAAATTTTAAAAGTTCTTATGTCAGTTGTTTTGACCAGATCTTCTGGGAGGTTTGTTCCAGTCAGTGATTGTACATGTAAAGAATAAGATTATACTTCAAAATAAACTCACTCTATCGGATATCATTTATAAGATTGTCACTGGTTAGATATCCTCTAAAAATGTTGATATAAATTTCAATGAAGATGGACATGGTAATACGGCATCTCACCATCAGTTTTCTGTTGTGAGGATGGAGATAACGAGCACGACATGAGACCAGTCAGGGATTTGTTTTGTTTGTGATACCTTGTTCATTACAGGTTGTTTTCTGTTGTGAGGATGGAGATACTGAGCACGACATGAGACCAGTCAGGGATTTGTTTTGTTTGTGATACCTTGTTCATTACAGGTTGTTTTCTGTTGTGAGGATGGAGATACTGAGCACGACATGAGACCAGTCAGGGATTTGTTTTGTTTGTGATACCTTGTTCATTACAGGTTGTTTTCTGTTGTGAGGATGGAGATACTGAGCACGACATGAGACCAGTCAGGGATTTGTTTTGTTTGTGATACCTTGTTCATTACAGGTTGTTTTCTGTTGTGAGGATGGAGATACTGAGCACGACATGAGACCAGTCAGGGATTTGTTTTGTTTGTGATACCTTGTTCATTACAGGTTGTTTTCTGTTGTGAGGATGGAGATACTAGCACGACATGAGACCAGTCAGGGATTTGTTTTGTTTGTGATACCTTGTTCATTACAGGTTGTTTTCTGTTGTGAGGATGGAGATACTAGCACGACATGAGACCAGTCAGGGATTTGTTTTGTTTGTGATACCTTGTTCATTACAGGTTGTTTTCTGTTGTGAGGATGGAGATACTAGCACGACATGAGACCAGTCAGGGATTTGTTTTGTTTGTGATACCTTGTTCATTACAGGTTGTTTTCTGTTGTGAGGATGGAGATACTAGCACGACATGAGACCAGTCAGGGATTTGTTTTGTTTGTGATACCTTGTTCATTACAGGTTGTTTTCTGTTGTGAGGATGGAGATACTAGCACGACATTAGACCAGTCAGGGATTTGTTTTGTTTGTGATACCTTGTTCATTACAGGTCGTTTTCTGTTGTGAGGATGGAGATACTGAGCACGACATGAGACCAGTCCGGGATTTGTTTTGTTTGTGATACCTTGTTCATTACAGGTCGTTTTCTTTTGGCTGCCTTAAATTTAACCCCTATTTTGCCCCGTATCGGCTTATGGATCCATAAAGGCGTCCAGTCCCTTTATTCCATAGCAAATCCATATCGGTATCACCTAGGAATATTTCCTGCCACACTAAGATATAAATGACCTATTGCTTTTGGAAAAAAGGTCGTTGAAAAAAAGTTTACAGATGAATTGCAATTGATTGCAAAAGCTGTGTTTGGTCCAGGTCAGCAAGGTTTAGAAGAACAAGGCAGAGTATTGCAAGGCAATCCAGTCCCCCACCGGTAATGATTTCTATATCTAACAAACAGCACACCTATGTCAGGAAGCTTAGGTCACAGTGAGGATATAGTGACCTACTTATTGCACTCCGTCATTCTATGATGTCCTTGTACACCTAATCTGGTTACTCCAGGTGAAATAGTACAGAAGATATGCCCCAGACAAACTTTTTCAAAACGTCGGACGGAATGACGGACGGACGGAGTGCAAACCTATAATCTCCCCCCCCCCCCCCCCCGGGTACAGTACAGGTAGGGGACTAACAAAGCAACAGAGTATGAAATATGAAATTGAACCAGAACAACAATACAGTATGGTATTAAAATGTACGAGAACAACAATGCAATATGGTATTAAAATGTATTTATTTGGTACTCACAGTAATCACTTTCACCTGGTACTTTACAAACAACTTTTCACATTTACTAATATATATATTATATACAAATGGATTTATCAAGTAACAATTTCTCTATGTACATAGCACTATTAACATCTACCATGTACAAAGATCACTAGCTTGCCAATTGCACTTGACTATTTTGTTAAATAGAATGCATTCTAATAAATCATTCAATATTTACAAATAGATTAAATCAACACATACCAATAAAAATTCTGAACACATTCAGCAAATATAAAAAAGCGCTTAACATAAGTGAAAAACAGAGAAGCAATTGATTTTCTTTCACAAATAGGTGAGAACTTCTTTTTATTATACAAACCACAAAATCTGGCCTGTGTGAGTAGGGTCACTAGATAATGGGGGAAATCGAGGTGTAGAAGGTCATCACCGAGACCAGAGGTCACCAACCTGTGCGAGTAGGGTCACTAGATAATGGGGGAATCGAGGTGTAGAAGGTCATCACAGAGACCAGAGGTCACTAGATAATGCGGGAATCGAGGTGTAGAAGGTCATCACCGAGACCAGAGGTCACCAACCTGTCTGAGTAAGGTCACTAGATAATGGGGGAATCGAGGTGTAGAAGGTCATCGCCGAGACCAGAGGTCACCAACCTGTCTGAGGAATCCTGACATTAGACAAAAATCCTGGCCTAAGTGGAGACACCAGAATGAAGCTTCATTAAATATGTTTCAAGACATGAAATTGACCAAAGCAAGACTCAATCCTTAATTAATCAAACAATCTACATTGGGTCAACAGTTGGAGGAATCACTACATATATGTATCAATTGGTATATTAACCAATACTGTATACACAAATTTACTTCTTATCTGGTGTGGTAATGTGAAGGTCAATTTCATTGACAATTTAAGAAGGTGTGTTATGTTAATATTCAAATTTATGATCATGATTAACCAGATTTCTATTAAAAAGCAAGTATTACTGTCTAAACTAGTATGAAATAAATTCCTACACAAAGCAAAAGAGTTTCAGCACATCTACATTATTACGTAAACAAATCTGTCCCAACTTCCTCTATTTCTTTAAATAGAACATTAGTGTTGGTTAACGTTGATGTTGGTTAAGGTGTAATACCCCAATGCTTGGTGTTGTATCTCCCACACAGAAGAGTTCTAAATTATTCACACTTGGAGGTGCTTGCCAATATAGTAAGGCAAAATGAGTACTATATGTTCATTAGTATATATATAATTTCTTTTTTTCACAGAAACGTTTTCAATCTCTTCGGAGGTTTGGAATACCTGACCTGATAACATAGAAAGGTGCTTAACGAATGTGCTACCCTTCTGAGGTTTGGAATACCTGACCTGATAACATAGGTGTCTCTCCTGACCTGATAACATAGAAAGGTACCTAACGAATGTGTTACCCTTCACCATGTTAGTTACTTTCGTGATTTTTCTTCAATACAGAACATTATCACTCTCATGCAGGACATCTGAAACATAACTGTGGATAATTTCAAAATGTTTTAACTCCCTAAAAAGGCCTCCAACCAGAAACTTGGGTAGTCGGATAGCAGGGCGGACAGCTCACATGCCTTTCACAAAGACAGTTGGGATACAATTGCCCGATAGGATGTGGAAAGGTAAGAGATCACCTGTCTGACCACGCAAGTTTTCCCCATTCAGGTCAACCAGTGAGTGATTATTGATATAACTTGCTTCTTAATTGTTGTAAAATAAAGTTGATATAACTTGCTTCTTAATTGTTGTAAAATAAAGTTTATTTCACTTTGTGTTCACGCGTTTATCTCTAAAAGCACAATAACAAGCATTTCTGTGACACAGTTGAGCCCTAGTTACAAACATTTTCATGACAGAGTAGAGCCTTGGTTACAAACATTTTCATGACAGAGGAAAGCCCTGGTTACAAACATTTCCATGACAGAGTAGAGCCTTGGTTACAAATATTTCCATGACAGAGGAAAGCCCTGGTTACAAACATTTCCATGACAGAGTAGAGCCTTGGTTACAAACATTTCCATGACAGTAAAGCCCTGGTTACAAACATTTCCATGACAGAGTAGAGCCTTGGTTACAAACAATTCCATGACACATACCCAAATTACAAACACACCAATGACAGGGTTGACCTTACATTCCACACTCCATCAAACTTAATGAGCATTTACATATCAAAATCAAGAAAATAAAGAAGCACTACTATCTACAGTATTAATACTGTAGATAGTATTTACATCAAAATCACAATAACAAAACACTTCAGGTAAAAACCTCTTTGACATCAAACGTTAACATATTAGAACAAAATTTGATTTGTAGATGACATGGATTTCATATTCAACGCACAATCTGGTAGTAAGTTATGTATTCTCTTGTTGTAATTATACATTAGTATCCGTAACTTGATTAGAACACTTAAGCTTGGACCTTTTTATTGATGCAGCTGCAAAGCTACACTTCCTCTGTGCATTAAGGTAAAAAAAAGAAGAGGATTGGAGTTTCAGAAGAGAAACAACGAACTAACTTGTTTTGGTCTGTATCAGTATTTCCTTCATGTTTTTTAATTCGTCATAAAAAATATGTGAACAGATAACCTCATAAAACATGCTTATGTCATGTTACTCTTTCGTTGGATGATGAAGATTAGGAATAAATTTTGAAGGTTACAATAGTTCAAACTATACAGGGTTTTTTTATGATACGGAAATAGCACTAAGCTGTACTCATTATTATGCAACTATTGACAGCAAAATCATGAACTATACACACACACATACCCCCCTCTCTAACAACATTCGAGTGGAAAGAAAAATCTGATAGACATATGGTTCACATATAATCAGATGAAATGCAAAAACTGGCGTATATTTCTTACAGATACATGAACATATAAAATCTGCAGTCCAGCTGCTCCCTGAATGTTGAAGCCTGTCACCAGACCTGTTACCCTGTTGGTAACTTGAAGCCTGTCACCAGACCAGTTACCCTGTTGGTAACACTTGAGTTTATCTGGTACGACAACAATGGCTGTTGTGAGATCGTAGTTGAGTATAAGTCTATCAGGAAGGTCAACAATATCTGAAGGATATAGCACTTTTAATTATGTCAAGGTCATAAAACCTATAATTAAACATTCTGTAAAAAGAACTCAAGATCTTCTAACCCATGCAACTTCTTCCGTATTCTTCTGCATTTTGAAATAACTTCTTGAATAATTTAATGTCTCATTTATTATCATGCAGATTTTCTAATTTATAAATTGATTTTTTGAAGTACAATTGTTAATCAACCTCCAGACCTATTCGACACAGTATGGTTTGTAATGTCAGAGTGTAGGCTATTGTCTTTTCTATACATATTTGCATTGTCGTTTCAACTCATGTACAACAACCATGGTTACTCCTGACTTACATATCCCCTTGAAGTCTTCCTGAAAATATATATCCCCTCAACAAAATCTGCAAGGGAGTAGTTGCTATTACATTTGAAAAGGTCATCCTTTAGGACTAAGTATTACCAGGTAGATGCCGGTCTTGTAATGCACAACTGACTGACACACCTCTTCTTATGCATATTGACCTTTTGGTAACCTTTGGCAACAATTCTGGCGAATCATATTAACCTTTTCACCCCTATGTAACTTGAGTAAACTCTACCATGCATTGACTGGACAAGTCCATTACGGTCTTTGTGGTGATCCATGTTAAACTTTCTAGCGATCCATTGTGATGTATCCAGTGCCCCATGCAGACCTTCCTGGTGACAGGTGTTGACTTTTATTGCTGATCTTTGATGACAGTTCTGGTATCATGTTGACGTCTCTCATGATTACTGGGAAACCTCCTAATGACACATTGATTATTTTGATAATCTTCGATGACAATTCTGTTTACTTCTGTATACCTTGCTATAACCCATGGCGACATTTCTGTCCATCCTAGCTTGCTCACCTATTTGATTCAGAATATTTTTAACCCCCCTCAATTGAGCGTACCGCGACAAGACGACGCCCCACATAGACACGGAATCTTTTCATCCTCAATGGGGAATTTGTAGTCATATGTTATTTCCTCATTAACATCAATGTCTCTCTTGGAATAGATTACAATTTTCTTATGACTCTCCACTGTGATCACCTTAGCGTAACAGTTTGGCTACAAAAACAAAAGCATTAGGTAATCAGGGATGGATAATTGTTGGTTTTATTATCACCTCAATTTTATTTCTGTGCGTGAATGAAAGGTTGAACTAAAAATTTCAGTACGTTGTTTGTCAGCTTTGACATCACAAATCTGCTTAAAGATTATATCATTGCAATGTTACGTGAACATGATTCCTTTTTATATTTAAGGATTTTACTGTGACTAAAAGGATCATACCAAACAGTGAATTGAGAACACTATTCAGTTTTATCTGTACTAACATCTCAGTCACTAACAGGGGTACCTCAGCCACTATACTTACATTACAACAGTGGTTAATAAAGCGAGCCAGATTGCCACACTTCGTGGCGTCGATGATAGTTTCAGCGTCCACCCTGAACATGTAGCTACTGCCGATACCGTCAGCCTCGTACTTCTTCTCACGGAGGTCTGCTACTGACTGACGCACACCCTGCCCTACGTACTCTATCACCATCTCATCTGCCGCAATCGGCTCCAGTGCAAACAGGCCCCAGTCGTGGATATCTGAGCGGGCAAACCTCAGCTGCTTCTTACGGTACTGCGGTGGAAGGGGACAGTGTTACAACAACATTCTTAATGTGAACATAGTACATTAGTACTTTGAAAACTTGAGTTTAAAATATGATTTGGTTTATAAGAATTACCAATTCTAGTATAAATTGGTTTATAATCAAAAATCTAATATTAATTGGTTCATAATCCATTCTAGTATAAATTGGTTTATAATCATAAATCTAATATTAACTGGTTTATAAATACCAATTCTAGCATTAACTGATTTAAAAAAAAAAATATGACCTTTAAAAAGGTAAATACCTTGAGCTGATTGAAGCGCAGCAGGTCACCCACATCAAGGTCAGCAAATGTTGTTTGGAGTCTCCTGTTTTCATGTCGAGCTTCTCTGGAGGTGTGTGCTTTCTTTTTAAATAATAATCGAAAATTATCTCATTACCAAGAATCAATTAAAATATGTAAATTAATTCCATATATTTAAACAGTTGTGTGGCAAAAACACTAAGATCATTTGAATTTATTTAGTCATTCAAAATAATGCAATGCAATAAATCCTTGACAAGGGAGGTAACCCACATTAATCCACAAGATGTAGAGTTTGGCTGGGACATCTATTTTACGTTCTGGAAGGATGATTTATAATTATAATTTAAATGAACCTGTAAAAATGTTTACATTTGATCCCATTAATGATTCATCAAAGTTATCAACATAGATTTGGAATCTTGATTTAATCACAATCTTTGTTTGGTCTATACTCTATGAGCCAATTTGAAACAATGTGTACATTATGCATGGCACTCATTTTCATTACTGTATACCAGGAAATTTTAGCTGCAGTTGAATTTTTGCCTTTTTCGACATCCGTAATGAGGGCAAATTCATTATTACAGCGAACATTGGTAAACAACATAGTAAACATTGTAATTAAATGTGAAGGGCGATCTAATATAGGGTGAAAATGGATTTTACTGTTGAAGGGTGATCTAATATAGGGTGAAAATGGATTTTACTGTTGAAGGGCGATCTAATATAGGGTGAAAATGGATTTTACTGTTGAAGGGTGATCTAATATAGGGTGAAAATGGATTTTACTGTTGAAGGGCGATCTAATATAGGGTGAAAATGGATTTTACTGTTGAAGGGCGATCTAATATAGGGTGAAAATGGATTTTACTGTTGAAGGGCGATCTAATATAGGGTGAAAATGGATTTTACTGTTGAAGGGCGATCTAATATAGGGTGAAAATGGATTTTACTGTTGAAGGGCGATCTAATATAGGGTGAAAATGGATTTTACTGTTGAAGGGCGATCTAATATAGGGTGAAAATGGATTTTACTGTTGAAGGGCGATCTAATATAAGGTGAAAATGGATTTTACTGTTGAAGGGCGATCTAATATAAGGTGAAAATGGATTTTACTGTTGAAGGGCGATCTAATATAAGGTGAAAATGGATTTTACTGTTGAAGGGCGATCTAATATAAGGTGAAAATGGATTTTACTGTTGAAGGGCGATCTAATATAAGGTGAAAATGGATTTTACTGTTGAAGGGCGATCTAATATAAGGTGAAAATGGATTTTACTGTTGAAGGGCGATCTAATATAAGGTGAAAATGGATTTTACTGTTGAAGGGCGATCTAATATAAGGTGAAAATGGATTTTACTGTTGAAGGGCGATCTAATATAGGGTGAAAATGGATTTTACTGTTGAAGGGTGATCTTATATAGGGTGAAAATGGATTTTACTGTTGAAGGGCAATCTAATATAAGGTGAAAATAGATTTTACTGTTGAAGGGTGATCTAATATAGGGTGAAAATGGATTTTACTGTTGATGGGCGATCTAATATAGGGTGAAAATGGATTTTACTGTTGAAGGGCGATCTAAAATAGGGCGAAAATGGATTTTACTGTTGAAGGGCAAACATTTAACTGGCGAATTTTCCCTGTATACAATATCACAGAAAAGTAAAACAAATAGGAGACTAAATATGGCTCTGATATAAACTTCAGTTCATCACATCACTTTTACGGGTCAGATATTGTTTGTTGAGTAAAGCTGCTGTTAAAGGTTTATTATCCAGTATACTTACCAGTCTTGTGTCAGAATCCATGCCAGCCTTGAAGGCATCAAGTTTGTTTCCAGTCTTGTCTTTCACACTCAGCTTGTAGAAACCTTCTGTTCTGGCACTCCCTACAACATACACCATAGAAATAAAGTAAGTGTAAGCTTACCTATAGCTAGCTATACATGTTTACCTGTACTCCGGCTCAACATAAAAATTAACACCTCCAAAGACAAGAGATCCCAGAGGGATCCTGGCGCCCACCATTGTACCATCTTCATTAATATTAGTTCTTTGTCAGTTCGATCTTTTCTCTTCTTTTCTCTGATCTGTTTGATCGAGTCATGTTAACTGTAAATGCACCTTGAGGTTACTTTTGATCTTAACTTAATACTGCTGTGTATAAAAGACAACCTTCAAAGTGAGTTTGTCTTTTCACATATTTACTAGCACAGTATAACATACTTAATGTGAAAGGATTGGATCGATCATTGCAATATGAGAAAGATCTGTTTAGTTCCTCCTTAAGCCATTTTGTTTTTATGCTCAGTCTCAAAATATAACATGCACAATGAGGGATCTAGGGTAACCCACATATCAAATTTGAGAAAGATCCCTCAAGTTATTCTTGAGAATAACTTGAGGGATATACTAACAAATCCACTATGTCAAAATTCGAAGCCTGTCTGTCATTTTGTGTATATGATCAGTCTCAAAAGTAAATATGCACAACTAGGGACCTAGGGGAACCTACATGTAAGATTTGAGAAAGATCCACTACTTATTGAGAAACAGCGATAACAAACATTCATTTTCAAAATCCAAGATGGCTGCCTGTCGACCATTTTGTTTATCTGATCAGTACCAAAAGTTAACCTGCACAACAATTAAAAAAATCAAGGACCAAGGGGAACCTCCATATAAAATTTGAGAAAGATCCCTCTGGTACTTCCTGAGAAATAGCCATAACAAACCTTCACTGTCAAAATCAATGATGGCTGCCTGTCATCCATGTTGTTTATCCAATCAGTCTCAAAAGTTGCCCTGCACAACTAGGGACCAAGGCGAACCTACATATAAAATTTGAGGAAGACCCATCTCGTACTTCCTGAGAACATCTAGGTACTTTCTAAGAAATAGTGATAACAAACCTTCACTATCAAAATCCAAGATGGCTGCCTCTCGGCCATGTTGTTTATCATATCAGTCTCAATAGTTGCCCAGCACAACTAAGGACCAAGGGGAACCTACATATAAAATTTGAGAAAGATCCCTCTCGTACTTCCTGAGAAATAGTGATAACAAACCTTCACTATCAAAATCCAAGATGGCTGCCTGTCGGCCATGTTGTTTATCATATCAGTCTCAAAAGCTGCCCTGCACAATTAAGGATCAATTGCAAGCTGGGGGAACCTACTTATAAAATTTTAGAACGATCCCTCTGGTACTTTCTGAGAAATAGCGATAACAAGAATTGTTTAAGGACGGACCACGTCACCACGGACAACGGATGCAGGGCGATTTGAATAGCCCACCATCAGATGGTCATGATGATATATATGGTGGGCTAATATAATAAATATAACCTGATGTGTAGACGTAACACACTGTGCATCTATAGAAAACTGATAAATAATTGCATTACCCCTTAATTCTGTGACCGTTACTGTACAGCCTTGTGTATGAAACAGAACACACTATCTTCCAGGGGTCAGAAAGGCTGCACCATATGATAGACAATTTTCCTGTTTCTCTACTAGTTCTATATTAGCCATATACTCATGCGTGACCAATGTGTCTTTATTAAATTCTCTAATCTAAATGGAGCATTTTAAAGTTAACTGCATGAACCCAGCCTTTTCACTGGTATTAGTCTATAATTGAGGGAGGTTTTAACAGGACTATTTAGTGGTTCAACAGAAACCTTTTTTGTCATAAATTGATGAGAAAAAAAGAATTTTGTTGAATAACAAGAACAAATCTTACTCTAAGAGAAATTAAATTTCTTTGGAACTTGTATGCAGTATCTGGAACTCATTTTCAAAGACCATATTACTTTACCAATTACCAATTACATCTGCTTAAATTAACGGGAGGATTCTATTATTAAAATTAACCATATGATGTGTGATGTCTTGACCAAAAACACCATCCTAGATAAGTTGAATAATTTGATATAGTGGGTCTATATAACTTGTAATACCTTGGTTCTATGCAGTCTAGAAAGAGTTGAAATAATTTACATCCTGGATAAACACCTGAAAACATTAAGGATAAAATGAACAGCTCCACTAGAGCAGCACACTTGGACGATGACTACAAACCTGTTGAATGTATCTTTGGCAAGTCTTCTAGTTTCCGTCTCTTTCTGGGAGGAACAGGGTCGGGTATATTTGTAACCGGATGGTCCACCCACAGAATGTCATTAATCCAGTAACACGAGGGATCCTCAGATTGAAGTTGGTTCTCGTATGTCCTTTTAAGGAACATAATATCCTCGTTATCAAGACCACTTGTGTACATATCAAAGAAAACTTTCCGCTCATCGTCCAAATTCCTGGGATCAAACTTTGAAATAGGTTTGATGGGTTCAAGAAGATTTGCCAACTCTCTACTTCCTCGTTGTTTATTTAAATGAACTGTCTCTTCTGTAATGTCTGTTAATGTTGGTTGTTTCTGTTTTCTCGGCTTTCTCTTTGCCGGTGATTTTTTGTTTTCCTGAGGTACCTCGGTTTTCACTTCCTTGGGTTTAACTTCCTTCACAGGTTCTGGTTTCAGTTCCTCCACTGGCATTTCCAGTTTGGGAGGTATTTTAGGAGGAAGACAGTAATTGTGGTCCATGAACACTTCCACAGGCGACGTTTCCTCATCAGCTGACATGGTCCCATCGGAATCAATTTCATCAGCCTCTTTTTGTTCTGGAGGTAATACTGGTGGAGCAAAGTAATCATGCTCCGCGAGGAATCCAAACCTTTCCTCCTTGTCAGGCTCAGACTCCACAACATCTATAACCTCCTCCTTCACTTTCTCCTTCACTTTCTCCTTCACTTTATCTGTCTCTTTCAGAATGGATGGCTTTTGTACGAGTTCTCGTAAACTAAGAATTTCAGATGCATCTAGTAACGTCTGAAAGTTGGATTTAGTTAAATGTTTGGCTAATTCAAGATTTGCATCTAAGGAAGACCGTGTATTATTGATATTCACACTTTCACTCTCTGTTTGTGTGTCTTCCTTCTCAGCATTGTCTTTATCACAGATTTCTTCCTTTGTGGGCAACACCCGATCAGAGGGTTGGGGCGACTCGGGCTTCTCCTCCCTGTAAAATGCATGAAAAACATGAAAATAACAAGTCTTCAAATATTGTATCCCTGACATATAACAATTTCTCATATTTCAATTTTCATATTTCCTTTTTAAGACAATTAAATCCTCTTTACAACAATTTCATTATTCCTTCACAAAAAATGGGATTTTAATTAAACACCGTCTTACAACAATTAAGAAACATTTTTTTTCAATTAGTGTTGGTTGGGGTGGTAGTATTCAGAGGGTTTTGATGTGATAGGAGAATGGAACCAACATTATTAGAGAGGTGACGCCTACCTTTTCAACCATCAACTTGAGAATAAAATCCCTGTTGTCTCGGTGAAAGGTAAGTGCCAAGCACCAACCTATCATTTGGATGATCAGCTCTATGTATATATAGTTTCACTGTTACATTAACAAACTACCTAAAGTGCTTTCTATTTCTATCAAAATCAAACATCATGAACAAATTTGATTCTAGTTTTAAATCAAAAGTTGCTGGGCTTCAGTTTTAAGAGACGTTCTCTGCCAAAAACTCACTTTTCTTCAGTCTCTGAGAGAGACATATCAATTTCCTCATCTTCTTCATCTTCTTTGTCATCCTCCTCCTCCTCCTCTTCGTCCTCCTCCTCTTTCTCTACCTTAGCTGGCTCACCAACTGACAACTCCTCATCTTCATCCTCTCTGTAAAACCAAACAATCTCACTTAATGATTTGCTGTGTATAAAGAAAGGTGTAGCTATAAACCTAGAATTACAAAACAGTCTTCGAATTTCATGTTGATACTGTAATAATGCTCTTAGATATCAACCCCAATTATTGGAGTGAAATTATACATACAAACAACATGGTCCTATATCTCATTCTGATATGGCAATGAAACCCCAGGCAACACTTGCCTTAGTGTGTTCCAACTTTCTCGATCCAGCTGGAGCTTGATCTCTGTCTGATTTCAACTTTAAACCGTGGACAAATGTTTACTGGTCTATCCTTTTCCTATTTCTTACGATCTATCATGTGAAGATGTTATTACTGTCAAATTTTTACTATCCATGATGTGAAGACAGTTTACTGTTAGACAACAAAATAGTGAAGATATCTGTAAGTTAGCAATACAAGAGCAACTGTTAGCACTAATGAGGAGGTTGTGTTAGCACTAATGAGGGGGTTGTGTTAGCACTAATGAGGGGGTTGTGTTAGCACTAATGAGGAGGTTGTGTCGTTATCTACAAACCTATCATCTTTAGATATCACATCTATGATGGGATCCTCTTCATCTTCATCATCCTTCCCTTCTACATCTACTGTTGCGTCCTCTTCATCCTCCTCCTCTTCCTCATCATCCGAATCTGATGCTGATGCTTCGCTCTCATCTTCTTCTTCACTCTCTTCCTCACTACTCTCTGCGCTGGCCTCTTCATCTGTTGATATGAATAATTGTGTTGATTAATGAATGTGCTAATTGAATGAATTATATATCTGTGTACTGTAAAGTGCTTTAGAGTGGCTTATTCTAGCTAGATAGGGCGCTATATCAAATGTTGTATATTTCATTTCATTGTATATCTATGTACTGTAAAGCGCTTTAGAGTGGCTTATTCTAGCTAGATAGGGCGCTATATCAAATGTTGTATATTTTATTTTCTTATTTATTTATAATGAACAGAGACACAAGATCTACCAGAAATTAAACACTTGCATTAACTGGCTTTGTCACTATAATGTCACTGCCTGATTGTTGTTGATTTTCATTATGAGATGCAGCCAGAAAATGTGAAATATTCATATGCTCCAGCTGCCGTTTTGATGAAAATGGAGCTAAATGCAAAGTCTAACCAAAGTCAGTGAAGTGGAAAACATAGGTCAAAGTGACCTACATTTGAAATATTGGTGTTGTACTAATGAAGATATATGTACATGTGGAGTTTGAGGACAGGGACGTGAAGAATCAGTGAAATGGAGCTAATCACAGTTTAACCAAACTCAGTGAGTGGTGTAACTTGGGCCAAAATTGTGTACCCATTACAGCCTCAATAAATGATTTAATGCGCTAATTTTTTTCACAAAACATCTGCCGTAATGTTAGAAATACATAAGGAGAGCTGTGAAAACAAACTGCCAAATCTCGTAGATGGCTGCTTTGTTGGAACACAGATTACACTTCACAACTAAATAAAGTAGATCTATTACTTGCAAAACAAAATGCATTAATCAATCAAACATTTTCACAGATAAATTTAAGTATACCATCATCTTCATCTTCATCCTCATCTTCATCATCATCGTCATCATCACTGCTATCACTGACAACAGCCTTCCTCGACGCTCTCGTGGATGTGACTTCATCATCTAGAAAAGATTTGTTAAATCAAACTGAAAAATGTTTCTACGCGAATAGCAGTTCAGGTTTCCAATTTTGCCTGTTTGCTTGTGCTTGGCGATTCATGTACATTGAATTGCCACTAACCCTTTCACCACTTTAGACCATAATAGACTCAACCAGATCAATGCATGGTAGAGTTTTCTAAAGTTACATAGGGGTGAAAGGGTTAAGGTGATGTGTGGCAGTGCTTTATGACACTCGTGGTAGTCTACACTTGGTCCAGACACTATAGGGGTGTGTCTTGCATACTGTTGGTCTGATCGTAGATTACACCTCCCACTGAACACATATATTTCATAGCTATTAAACATATATCTTGTAGCCTTCTTGCAACATAATACCTATCTTTTTTGTCTCCTTGATATTATATGTGTTCTCAATTCTATCAGCATACTTTCAAACAAGATGTAAATGATTCAGTTCTATGTTTTATTCTGTACCACAATGCCACCTGACCACCACCAGGGGTTTGGCTGAGTGGAGGAGAGAGTAATTACCTGATCCAGCTTCATCCTCCCTCTTGGCCTCATCATCACCCTCCTCCTCCTCCTCGTGAGCACCCTTACTCTCCTCATCCTCGGGAGGTGGGGACGGTGGACGGAACTTCTTCTACAATAGTACCGAATATCAAATTAACATCATTTAATGGTACTTTTCCTACACAAGGTTTGGAAATCAAACCCAGGAAGTTGCATCTCGGACACAGTGTAAGAAATTTAACATCTTAAATTAGTAATTTTAAACATTTTTTTGTCTTTTTCTCGAATAAAAACAATTGATGCACAAGAAAAAGAAAGCACCAACTTTGGTAAAAATCATATCGGACACTTTCTACCGTAAATATTTGTGTACCTTAAATGAGGGGAGGCGCGGCATCCCTCCCCTGATGCCAAGAAATCCCCCGCCCATACCACTGGAGTAGCTGCCAAAGTTAATCTCGCCTTCCTTGGTCCAGGGGTGCTGTGGCTCAAACAAAGACGCAATGGTGGAGCTGACCTCCTTCTTACCTACTGTCACAGTCGGCTTGACAGAGGACGACTTCTCTGTCGGCTTTTCTTGTACAGTTTTTTGTGGCTGTTAAATAAGACACAAATATCACCATGATGACGTATCCAGTATAGAATCTTGTCCCTCCATATATGAAAATTTTATTCTCAAGATTATTTATAAATTTGAAGAAACTTTTCAGGAACACATCCTAGTATGTTTTCTTCAGTTACTCAAACAATAACATAACTTAAATGAAACACTTGAACTTTCAAGTTTTCCACATATAGTGAGATTTTAAGTAGAACATTGCATTAAATCATATTGACATTGTATAGCTTATGTGTTTTAAAAACAGTGAGATAAAATAGGCTTCTACACCATATAATATATATATATAATACCAACATTACCCAAACAAAAACTCAATATATGAAATTTTATTACTGAATTACTATATACAATTGCACTGTCGAATCTTTATCTGATGGAATTAATTTAAGCATCTGCTAGAACAGGAAATGTACATTTAATACTTTATATTTAATTACCTTAACCTTTGACAAAAAGATTTTTAACAAAAATAACAGACTTTTGACAAACCGACCCTGAAACTGTCTACTTTTTACTAAGTATGGAAACTTGATACAGTTTGGTGAGGATGACATGACTAATGTTGTAGAGCAAAACAATACTTCTGATTAACAGACACGTTAATACTTATACGACACATACTTACCAGAAGTTTGTGTCTCTGTTCCTCGTTGTTCCACCAACCATCAAAGGATTTAAAAGCCGAGTTTTCTACCATTTTCTTACACATATCTTTTTGCATTATCTGTTTTAATTCCTTAATACAACCATCCAGAACAGCTGCAAAAGTTTTCTCTATTTTCTCATCCTCCTCGGACTGATCTACGACCTGTCCTTGAGAGGCGACGACATTCAGAGAGTTATTGACATACTGGTTGTAATAGTTTTGGTTGTACACATTATAACCGGACATGTCTACATTTTGACCATAATTAAAACCGTAGTTGTACGAGCCCGTCTGCCAGGCCAGGGGCTGAGATGTGTTTGGTGACATGAAGTCAGTATTTACTAGGGGCGCCATTGTCTGACTGGGTACTTCACCAGAAGGATGAATTATGGGATTGACTTCTATATTCTGTTCACCACTTCCACCTGATGAGATACTCATCCTGTCGTCGTCGTCTGATGCACTTTTAGTGTCTTGAACAATTTCTTGTGACGTTGTTGGAGTCCCAACATCTAGAGATGATTGAAGTTTACTGTACATGTCTGGCATTGCAGGAATATTTGCAGGATGAAATGAGGGTGGGGGCAAACTCACATCGATGCTACCGTTCACACTGCTCTGAACACTGTTAACGTCCCTGAAGTCAGGCGTGCTGTGGGGCCCCGAGTCCCGTGGTGTACTGAAGTGTGACATGTGGTTAAAGGGGGTGCGGGGCTGGTCCACCACAGGAATGGGTGGTACACGTGGGGCCTCTGGTTCGGGAGTTCGGGGCCCAGACACAGGTTTCTCCCACCGACTTGGAGGGGGGGTGGGCTCCTTTTTCCTTGAATCACTAGTTGAGTCCGAAGAGGGGCTGCCAAACCCTTCACCCATTGAATTTTGCAGCAAGCTTTGAATACGAGACTCCAAACTCATGCTGCGGGGCTCCTCCTCTTGTACAGGTTCTGATTCTGGTGTTTTAGGTTTAGGGGGTTGGGGTGGAGGTTTCTCCCTTTCCATACTCCTTTCAGCAGATTCTTGTCTATGACGAAACCTGCCACCATCCCTTTCCCCTCTTCCATCCTTCCTGTCTTTCCCTCGCCCTGGTCCTGCCCTGACATCCGTTCTATCCTTTACTCCACCGCCTCTTTTGTTGTCCCTCACATCCCTGTTATACCTGTCGTGATGATTCCTATCCCTACTGTTGCTGCGGTCATTGTCACGGTCATTATTTCGTCGGTTAAACCTATCTCTCTGCGGTTCTCTGTTATATTCATCCCGATCGTCCCCTCGATCTCTGTGATCGCGTGAGTCGCGAGAATGTCTGTGTTCTCTGTCCCTCCGCCAGTCCCGGTTACGGTGATCACTTCGAGCACCACCTTCGCTATTTTGTCTGTTTCTGTGATGATTGCTTCCCCTCTGACGTGGTTCTGGCGGGAACCGATCCATGTCCTGGTTTGAGGAATACTGATTCTCACTATTATTGTACGACATGTGATGATGCTGGTTCTGATGTAGTGGCGATGGGTGAGGCGGGTGAGGTGGCAGATGAGGAGGATGAGAGGGAAGGTGAGGAGGAGGATGAGAAGGGAGATGAGGTGGTGGCTGATGAGGAGGTGGCTGATGAGGAGGTGGCTGATGAGGTGGCGGCTGTGGAGGAAGTGGAGGTGGCGGTTGCTGCTGCTGTTGCTGCTGGAAGCCATACCCACTATTAGCACCACCGTTACCATGACTTTGTGACATGCCAAATTGATTGTGATTGCCCCCAGGATAGAAGCTGCCACTGGGAGTGCTGGTCTGCGAGTCATAGGCCTTGTTATAGCTGTCATGAGTGTAGTTAGACATTGGCGTCCCTGTCCCATACCCAAGGTCTGACTGGCTGCTGCTAAAGCTCTTCTCAGATGAGGCATACATTGGCTGGGCAGGTAACGGAGGTGGCGGCTGAGTAGGAAGGTGTGGAGGGGGCTGGGTCAATGAATATTCAAATTCAGGGTCATATGCCTCGGGGTCATATGCATCAAAACTTGACTGTGATTGGATACTTGTAGAGAAATCTGATTGAATACTAGAGGCTGACTGAAGTGTTGGGAATGATGAAGATGAGGACAAGCGTCGGTTCCTGCGTGGATCAGTCAAAACAGGAGGAGGAGCACTAACAGGTGCTGCTGTCTTAGGCTTGTCCGACAACATGTCATCCACAATCTTCTGTCTCTCTTTACCTACAAAATAACATACATAGATTGGCAATTGGTCTTGTTTTTATACTTCAATGACTTATAAACATATTCCAGGAAACTGATGAACTAAAAGTTTTAAGTAGATTATCAACTAAATTGTGTCGCCTTAATGTTACTAAATACAATTTATTGCTGTGATTTAAATTTATGTTAGATTTATCACCCTTGAAACCTTATATGATATTTCTGAATTAAGAAAGATAATAGAAGTATTTTAGAAATACGCAGGTATTATTGATGCATGAATCTTGGGTATCTTTCAACTTTAAACATGATGCGTAATTAATAACTTGATCAAATCCAAATTTCTGGTCATAGCAGACACTTCAGAGGTAAGGAGAAGAACTTGTATCAAAGCAAGATAGACTTGCAAATCTTTAAAGAAATCATGTATCATATGCATGTACCAACACTATGGCAAAGTGCAATGACTAAATTATTCAAATTCTTACAGAAACATATAATAATTTTATTCAAACTATTAATATCTATCTTTCATCAAATTTAAACCAAATTTGTAACATTAGTTTCATACATACCCCCAGCATCAACAAACACAGTCATCACATTTCCCATCTTAGAGGACTGATTGAGTTTATCAGCACACATCTTCGCTGACTTTGAGGATAAGAACATGACCTGCAGGAAACAAAGTCAAACAAAATTATTTCAGAACACATATTTTACATACAGTCAACACTACAATGCAATCAACTGAATGTGGGGAACGGCCACCAAGAACTGTTCTAATTTACAGCATTTGTTTTGTTTTAGTGAACTGTACACTTGGACAAAAAATACTTAGTTTAAACCAACAGCTTTTAAATCTATGAATTATGAACACTTGGTCCTTGAATTAACAATGCTGTCATTGACAATATGGAAGCCCATTATCAGCTGTAGTTTGCCTACTGTAATCTGTAGCACAGTAAACATTCTACCTTCATTTGTTGTCATACAACTGGCTCAATCATTCTGTCTTTATTTTTGTCAGATACACAGAGATGTTTTCACACAGATACACAGCTATCATATTACCTAAAAGTAATTCTGTTTTTAAATGTTTTTATGATATTAAGGAGCCATACTTTTTTCTGTGTTTATATAATTTACAAACCTTTCCAACACCTAAATGTTTTTTGTTCTTTGGGTTGTAATAAATCTTGGCCTCTTCCACACTTCCATACACCTTCACCATGTTTTCAAGGAAATCTTGATTGATGTTATCGTTCAAGTTGGTAAATGTGACTTCATTTGGTGGTGGTTCTCCAACATAGTGTTCATCATACTGAAATTACAATTGAAATAAACTCATTAACAAACTCTTACACTTTTTAATGATTTTTTGTGTTTGCTTAGAAAAACAAACTATTGCAGCTACTCCCCTAATCTGTGATACTTTTTTTCTAATTAATTAAATTTCATAAAGTAACAAATTTCATAAAGTAAAAGTGAATCTGTTTTCAAGATGCTCTCTGGTTTTGTAAGGCTTACTTTTCTGTTACTATTACCTCATAAAACAACCAACATTATTATGAAATATTAAAACTGTGCACTTGCAAACTTTATAACATATGGCAGAGATTGTGTTTACCTTGTTTTTGGTAATAAAATGAGCAAAACACCTGCAAAGGACCCATATTACATGTATTTCATTTTTGTCTCCTTTTTCTTATGTATATTCAAATAGATCAATTATTTTAATTTTATGCATGAAGCATCATTTTTCAAATGTATCCACTTGATACACCAAAGGTTTATTTAAGAACCTTAAATCTGGGAATTGGTAAGTCTGCTGCTAATTTCTTTGACCAAAGTCTTGTTAATCGGGAGCGTGGATCTCGCACATGAATGGGTCGGTTATCCTGGAACAGAAAAACAAACATCCTTTACATACATGCCATAACTTTCCGGTGTAAAATAGTGAGATCAGTGAATATTTTTAGTGAGATTTGGTCAAAAATAGTGAGATTTTTTCTCTGAATTAGTGAGAAATTTGTGAAACATTTAAAACATAAATTATATAGCATATAACATAGTATTGAATCAGTTTTTGTTAAACTGAAGCCTCTAATTACTTTGTTAGAGCCAAAATTGAAGATTTATTGATATTTTAAAGGACTTTCGGAAGGTTTACACATGACATACGGTCCAGATAAAGCTATCAACATTTAAAAGTATATAAATCACATAAAAGGCAAAAAATAAGAGTAATTAAAAAAAAGAAGAAATTCTAGAGGGAAGTCCTCGTTAACCCAGGTTAGAAAAAAATATATCTCAAAACATTAGGAATATTTAATATTAATTTGTTGGGGAAAAATTAACCAATAACTAATATTTTTATATATCCAATTCTGAAGAAACTTGTTTTTTTCTTCTGTTTGTTATTTTCATTAACACTCAATCCCATCCCGACGGCAAAAGAATGAATTCCGGATTCGATGCCAGTGTTCGGTTTCAATTTTATAGGCACCTCTAACATTTCTGTTTCGGTAAACCATGTTTTTCGATTGTAATGAATTAACAGGTCTTATGTTGCTGTTTAATGTTAATATCAACTGTCATCACAAATTAATTAGCAACTAGCCCCCTCTGGATGTGGGATCACTGATTTAATTGCTTAACAGTTCACAAATCGGTGAGCAAGTCACCAAGCCATGCCCGCTTAATTGGACAGTTATATTTGTCTAAAATGTCAACTAGACAATGATTGCACTCAATTTAATCTATCAGTATATTTCTTTATAGAGTTCAGTTGATTAACTTACATCAGACAAGGATGAAAACTAACCCAGTCAGAATTAATGTTCTTATTCTAAGTAGTAACAGCAAGGATTTATCAATGTTTTAAACTCAAATATTCATAAGAAAACAACATCTTGATCCTGATGTCTACCTATTTTTCATTAAAACTCGACCTTAGTCCAACCAATCAATAGCACAACTATGGTCCCATCAATGATGAAACATAACACTAATGGATGCATTTTCGTGACATTTATTGCCTTCATAAAATCACTATAACCCATCTAAAATATATCAATCAACATTTCAGTTTAGATACCCAAGTTTCTGATTCACATACAAAATTCTGGATACAGATAATTCATTTCATCCATTTTTCTGAAAATTTCATTGAAATTCGGAAGAAAATTTGTGATTTATAGATGGATCACATCAAAATCTGCAAAAAATCTTGTTAAGACCCAAAATATCCCCGTCTTTCAATATGGTACCCTTGTGTTTAAACAAATTTACTTGAAGCAGGGACCTCCGACCTCTGTCGGACAAGGAGTTGAACCCTTGTCATACTTTAAACTCCAGAAGGATGATCTACCTTGTGGCCGGCGAACAACCCAATCCAGTTCCTTGACACTAGTATTATTACCTTTCTAAAATTATTATTATTATAACATGTCCTGACGCTGTAAAATTTCCATTAATAAAAATAGTTCCATTCTATGAACAAAAACATGATTAAGTAAAATATTAGAGCTAGCCTGGGATGTTGATTGTTATCTATGTAGTGAAACTGGACTGGGTCAACTGTCAGCGACCAATTCAATGCAAGTGGCTGAATTTGTAAACCATCTGTCTCGAGTCCAGTTTGAATCCCGGTCTGGCTGTAGCATTTCTCCTGTTATACTAGTCCGAATTATTCTGACGTTTTATCGACTTTTTTCATATCGGTCTGTCATCGATTAACGTCAGAACTCCGGCCCTCTATAATATGCGGGAAATATGCGACCCGCGCCCGGAGCCCACTTCAAACTGATATTTTAGAAACAAATCGTCACTTTCACACACATGTCGCACATGGATCGAAAGATCTTTTCATTATGCACAAGATGAACATACATAACATGCCTCAAACAACTAACACAATCACTAAAAACATATTTTTTCAAACTTACTCTGTTTTACTCTAGTTTTTTGATAGCCCGCCTTCTAATGCCACGTGACTAAAATCTCGCCGGCCTACGTCATAACGTTGGGAAATACCTTCGGTAACGCGAGATCTCGTCAAGTCATGTGACATTTCTCATGGCCTAATTTCCATAAAAAACATGGGTTGGTATAGAAAACGTTGGAAAATTCTTTTCGTAATGATCTTTGAAACATGTTATTGATACCACCTAGTGCATAAAGAATAGATCTTTCGATCCATGTGCGACATGTGTGTGAAAGTGACGATTTGTTTCTAAAATCTCAGTTTGAAGTGCGCTCCGGGCGCGGGTCGCATATTTCCCGCATATTATAGAGGGCCGGAGTTCTGACGTTAATCGACGACAGACCGATATGAAAAAAGTCGATAAAACGTCAGAATAATTCGGACTACTGTTATACTTAAGACAAATATCCAGTGGCTAATACCAAATTGATCGCTCATGGCATACGTCAGTCTGCCAATGATATATTTTTAGGTGTGCTGTTTCTCTGCTAGATTTTTTCCTTTCAAGTCCATTATTACCATAGGATCCAATCCTTCAAAGCGATACAACTTTTGTCCACCCCCTCTCAGCATTGGATCCACTATCAGCTTATAGTTCCTCCTCTTTTTCTCATTCTGGCTATCCACAGAGTGTCTGGACAATCCATTGAAACCTGAAATAAGTAAAAAACAGAGTATGAAAATATGCAAATGGTTGAGTTCTCGAAAAATACTGGAATCTAAATAAGTTTCACTTCAAAACATAAACATTGCTTTAGTGAATAAGGTCCTCACTTGTGTTTCCTTTCCTATCGTGTTCCATGGCTTTAGAAGCGTGATTGCAACAAATTCCATAAAAATAAAGCTAGATATAACATCGTATGTTAATACACATGGAGAAATCTACACGTTTCCCTCCCTATACACGGAGGGAGACAAAACTGTGAGAGCTTCACATTGCAACCACTATCAAAGCATCAAAATTTCTTTGCTATCCCACAATTCAACTTTACTGAAGCAAAGTCAACAATTACGTGTCTTTTTATTTTCGTATAAAATTCCGAAATTCTAAATTTGCACCTTATACTTTATTTTTTCATTATTTCAGATTTTATATGATCGGATATTTAATAAAAATTGCCGAAAGTTGCTTTATGATACGTGATAATAGGACAAATTAATGATTATGGAAGAGCATCCCTGATTATGTAAACGGATGGCTGATTGGCTCGATAGAAAAGGGTTTCCCCGTCCCATGAACCAATCAGATATTCTGTTTTATAATAGTTAGTCTAGCACGTGGAGCAGAACCTAATGCAAGGATGGAGACAGCGAAGCCTACGAAATTTATTAGATTGCTAGCAAAGCGTTTAGTATCTAATGGTATAAACTCTTTAGATTTAGATAGACAACATATTTAATATAATTTTGTGTCGACCACTGGCTATCTGTTCACCTGTTCACAGGGTGTTGTTGACACTGTCACTGAGTATGACTTGGTTAGAAGATAGTTCGGGTCCGGGGTCGATGGGAATTTTGTATTTAATAGCAATGTCAACAAGACCTTATGACATGACCGAAATTAACAGATTCAGAATCCCTTGTCTGCAGTATTGTTCCGAGACAAAATGTCATGGAAGCGGTAGTGGAAATTGTCCCAGAAAAGTTTGTGCTCATTGATTGACCCTTTCATTTTTCAAGAATTTTGTGATTTAAGTATACAAGAAGGTTTTTCTTGGTAGTAAATATATAACATGAAACATTAGCCCGGAAGAGCTTCTCTTATGATAGAATATATGAAAAATACCACAGTGGACAGGGAATAGATTTAACAAAAACGTGCAATAAGAAACAAAATGCACATCAAAGTTGAAACTAAAATATACATGTATATTGCTAGAAACATGCAGGAAATAACATGCTTCTAAGACTTAAGTTATAAAGTTCCATCAAATAAAATCACACTTAACTTCTTCAGTATTTGAATTGGAAGTTCAAGTTGAAATCAAAGGAATGGGCAATATCTGTCAAATCCAGGTTTAGTACTTTTACCTCCGCCTACTTCAGAACTGATGTCAAGTCTCCTATGAAAGTTTTGGTGGTATATTTGAATTGAGATGGGATTGAGGTTCAAAGGATGTTGTAAATTCTGGACATGGGGAGATTCCTAAGAGAATGTTATGAAGCTGTAGTTGTGTGATCTGTGATTAAACTTTTGTTAATGTTAATCGGTGGTCGGGTGGTGCAGTGGATAGATAGCACATTCACCTTTCACCAAGGTATGGGGTCACCTGCCCGACCACGTGGGTTTTCTCTGGGTACTCCGGTTTCCTCCCACATTTGGACCCTACGCACGTTTACATCTGGGCTAACAAGAATGATTAATATAAGTTGAAATAACATGATTGTTGTAAAATAAATATAGTTTTATTTAACTGTATTCTTTACATAATTTTAACCTGCATTGAATTAAAAACCATTTCTTTCCAGGCTGTGTGAAAGACACCCACAACCTTAAGCCAAGAAGACTACTGAAGGAAGCTGTAGCTAGCTTACCAGAAGGAACTATAAAAGATACTGTTAACAAAAGATTTGGATTTTATGTAAAGAAATTGAAATTGTAAGCTCTTTTGTAACATTGAATATACATATTACCTTGAATTTTAAGAAACAGTGGCTAAATTTACCGTGCCACAATCTTTCAGAAGAATTGTGATTAAAATTGAACTTTGAAGTCATAAAATTTCAAGTTTATTGATATGAAAAGATTTACACAATACTATGTATTTAACAGGGTCAAATGTAATGTCTACAAAAAATGTGTAATTAATTTACATCACATGGTTTGCTGAATGACCTAGCTTTTAATTCACTTATGAAGTAGCATAAACGGAAAATGATCGTAATAGCAGAAGGAGCATGCAAAACTTTGACAAGGAAAATTTTGTCATTTTAAAGGGGCCCATTGGGCATGATAGACATGCAAATCTTCATTTTTTTTTACAGAACGTAAGAAATAAACTTTTATTCCTTTTTGTTTTATATCTTTTACATGTTTCACACCCAAGTGTGGTGTAATGGAAAGAATACCTTTTGCTATGTAAGAAAAACAAGAAATGTAAGTTTTATCCTGCTGATAAGAAAAAAGAGCAAACATTAATGGCAAAATGCAAGGTATCTTTTTTGTATATTTGATCTAATAATTTGAAATTTGCTTCTAAGGCAATTTTTGGATGTTGTGTAAGCATGGTCTACATTTCTCTTGAAAAATGTACAACCAAGATATTTTGTAAATATTTTCACATCGTTAAATTTGATGTTCTATTAACACACTTTCACATCGTTGGTATTATGTTCTGAAATAAGAATGAGATCGTAATTTTTTTTTTTTTTTTTTTTTCAGATCTATTTTTGAGCAACATAAGAGAAAAGTTTCAGCAGAACCACATAAAAAAGACAAGTTCCCCTATAACCTGTATACAAAGAAAAAACATTGTGTCACTGGAACTATTGATGATGACCAGGTACAACAAACATGTAAGCGTTTACTCTCAAACATAAAAAAAAATCTATAGCAACTGTGGTGATAGTATCACGCTGTTTCCAGATTTGGATAATGGTGTCTTGTTTATGAATCTAGATTAATACCTTCACTTTTTAGCCCACTACATCAGATAGTGTGGGCTGATTAAATTGTCCTTTGTCCGTCATCCATCCTTAAACAATTCTTTTTGTTACTACTTCTCAGAAAGTACTTAAGAGATTTTGTTTTCAAATATAATACGTAGATTCCCCATCGTCCATAGTTGTGCTTGTTTCATTTTAGGACTGATTGGGAAGCAAAATGGCTACCAGGCATTCATCTTGTATTTTGGAAGTTTAAGTTAATCTGTTTGTTACTGCTATTTCTCAAGAAGTACTTGACTGACTTTTTCGAATTTCCCTATGGTCCATAGTTGTTGATGTTTCATTTTGGGACTGATTGGGAAGACAAAATTATTGCCAGTCAGCCATCTTGGATTTTGACAGTTCAAGTTTGTTATCGCTATTTCTCAAGAAAAAACAACAATGACCTTAATTTGAAAAAAAATAAAAGCCAGCTATATATGCACAGATAAAGAAAATAAGAGAAATGAAGGACAAAAATCATACTTACATAGAATGAATGAAGATTGTACAATGATTGGTGCCAACATCTCCAGGATCTCTTGTTGGGGAAATACTCAATTCTAGTTATCCTCTTCCAACTGCCAGTATAGGGATATTAGGAGATAATTAAGTTGCCCACTACATGATCATAAGAGATGACTAATGTGGGGCCCCATACAGGGTCTAGGGGTTTCTTAACTTAGTTTAATCTGAACGCAGGTATATCTGCCTCTATATTCCGATCATAGTCCATATTTACCTGTATTTAATCATAATAAATAACAATGTTTTTGATGTGACGTCACTCCGATGTTGTTGTGAATCTCCTTTCATCACTTTCCCAAAATTTATCAATGCTTATTAAGATTTTAAACACCAATGTCACCGATGTCTCCACTATTACCTCTATAGAATAAGATGTGAGTTAAAGACAACGCAATCTTTCCTCGTATAAAATTCATTAATTCCTGGCAGTACAGTAATTTAGTCGCTCTCCGTTAGACATTTCTAGTTGTTCAATATCCTGTTGTTTGTGTGGTTTCCATACACATGCTCCATACTCTAGATGGGGTCGAACTAAAGCTTTAAACAGTAGGCAGAATGATTATCCAAGTATGTATATGTTCTTCTGATGGCTCCAAGTATTCGGTTTAATCTGTGCCCTCATCATGGGTACACCAAGGGGACCAACTCATCCTGCTGCCTCGGTCATTGCAATATGTGGGACATTTTTCTATTCTCTCTTTTCTATCTTTGTGTAGTCTTCAAAGGGGTTGCTGTTCAGCAAAAAGTGATATTATTTATTTGTGACAGGATGGATGCTGTCATGTCCAGATAATGAAATTTCAGTGAAATGACACTTTAAAAATGGTCCTCAAACAGCATTATAATCTTTAGAAGCCATTATTCACATGACCTTAGCTGTTGTGAAGTTTGGAAACCTCAATCAGTCCATCACTCGATCAATTCTTTGAGTTCGATTGTTTCCCCATGGTAGAATTGGGATATATTAAACAGACTCAAGATCACTTCAAATTGTTACTGAAATTTTGTGAAGAAGACTTGCTAAGTATGTATGTATACAGTAGATCATTGTTTTGTACAGATGGAACCTTGCTGTGTAGGAAGCTAGAAGAGGATCCTGTGGAAAAATTGGTTGGATTGCTAGCTGTAAGTTTTGTGTTGTGACTGTAGATATACAGACAAACTACTGGTAACAGTAAGTTGTGACAACAACAGATACTAGATAATTGTTACATGTAATTTCAGGGAGACAGATTTTCCTGTTATTTTTCTTTGTGGCCATATTTTAGCCAGTTGTCACATTAATTTGTTAATGCGCCAGTATTATTGTGATTCCAATCCACAGTATCCAGATTCTTACTTATTACTGAACAGTGAAGCTCCTGTTAATATATCGTGGGAAATACAAGGTGGAGGTAACCTAATGATTGTACTGCTTTAATTACAGAAAATTGATGAGGAGAACCAGGACTCTGTGCTACTTAACCTGACATGTGGGACCACTTCTTATCTTGGTCTTCTCAAAACGATGCATCTATACTATCTGTAAGTAGAGTTCACTCCCGTCTCCATTCTTCTTTTACCCATTTAAAAATACATACTGTATACTGGGAATTTCAGCCACAGTTTTACATTCACCTTTTTACCCAAGGTCAAATGAGTGCAAAAGTTCAGTGAAATGGTGTACAGGCGTAACTTTTAAATTGTTGAAGACATCTTGATAAAACATGTAGTATACCTAGGTATAACTTCTGGGTTAAGCAAACTGAAACTCTTTTTGTTGAAAATACAACACCTTTGGATTGCACAAATATACATGTAATTCAACACATGATCATGAGGTGATAACATTAGCGTTGTTTTAGCTGTTTCACATGGCAATGTTAAAAAATGTTCAGCCTAAAGTTTATAGCTGTCTATGCATACATGAATTTGGAAAATATAGTATGAATTTCATAAAAATTTAGAAAATATTCCTGGCTTTTTCCTATTCCTTGGTAGTACGAGGAATTCCAATGGAGAAGTATGTTAAATATTAAACCATCATTGACCATACATGGAAAGAAGTAATACTTTAGCTGATATATTAGTAAATTGTTATTTTGTACTACATGTGTTTAACTCTCTTCTTCAGTATTGTTCAACCAAAGTCGGAGAACACTATAAGAGATTATGGAGAGACGGGAAATGCAGAAGAGAGAAAAACAGATAAAAATGCCATGTAAGTAAATGTATTACAGATATGACTTTGACCTAAAACAAATTCAGTCAAATGGATAAAAATTCCTCAAAGCTGCATGTGCATTTAAATTTTGGAGGTTGAATTTCTATCCAAAATATATAAGCAGGAGAAACTGGTATTTTGTGAACAGACTGAAGGTCAGTGCCATCTTTTTATGCAAATATTCATTACACTTTTACTCTGAAATCTGACCAAGATTTATGCATAGAAAAACACTATTTTCAACAAAAACAGGTAGTCAGATTGTGCCTGGCTTTTCACTTAGACGATCCTGGTTCAATTCCCACTCTATCTGGTCCAAAAAAACTGATTAGTTCATGACTTGTTATATAAAAGTTTAACTCACAAATTTGTTTTCATCAGGCAATATCTTCATCCTTCAGAATCAAATATTGTTTATCAAGTAAATGAAAATAAAAAATGATTACACTGAGAGTTCTATGCAGTTTTATTTACGAGATATTCTTTGCACATGCTGTCTTTGTGAAAAGTGTTATGTATTCCCTTGTTGTCCTATAAATGTCTTACCACAGTGACTGATTATGCATAACTTCCACATCTGAGGTATGTACATGGTTTATGCTCTTATGATTAAGGCATTCTTGCCTATTGCCAAAAAAAAAATGGAAGGGAGATCATATTTGGTGAAAAATACCAAATTTTAGTAACCCCTGATTACACTATCTGTTTTACTGAACTTGGTTTGATGTTAAGTTATTTGTTTCTTTGCAGGTGTCGTACATTATGTGATAAAGTGAAACATTTCCTGTCTGTGTGCCATCTTCGATATTCTGCCATACAAAAGGTATTATGTTACACCTATTCTGTAGTAACACATTGCTAAGTACAAAGTCTACATCTATTTATCCAGTCTCGGTCCCCATCGAACCATGAAACATTGCTTCTCTAATTCTGTTTGTCCTCGGTTCCAGAGTCTAGTGTACCATAAAACATTGCCTCTGTAAAATTGTTTGTCCTCAGCCCCAGATTCAAATTATAATTTATTAGTCCATGACCCAAGGATCCAATATAAACAGGAAAGCATTGCCACCTACAAAAGTAACCTTGTTTAACCTACTACAGCCTCAGACTCCAGTACACAACAACACAGTAAGTACAAACAATTACTTTACAATCTATCTGTCCACAGCCCGAGGCTCCAGTGTACCCGTACAGCTATTCGGATCTTCTGTCCACCATTATGGCCGTGTTTTTTGACCTGTTTCTTTTATCCAACAGGTAAGTTCTCCATCATCGAATTTCCTTTGAACAATCTAGTTTTCTTAAATTGTCTCTAAATTTGATTTAAGTACCTGTTAATTAATTTCCCTTGAAATATGTCAGTTAGAATTTTGTGATAATTCCTAATTACTAAAGTATTATCAAGATGTAATTCTTTTTAACATTAAATTATGAGTTGTATACCTGTTTACCGCCATAAGAATATGAACAGGAATGTTTCTTTGATCTTTCATAGAAAGTCAAAGAAACAGGAGCAGGCATCCAGGCGATTATGTAATTTGGCTTGTTATCTGACGGAGGATAATCCCAGCTACCGACTGGACGTTCTAATACAGATGTCGAAGGTTCACACCGACACTGCCCTACTACTGCCCTATGTCAGGTATGTACCCTTGTCTGACGTAAGTTCTGGAGTAAAACCTTGTGTGCTGTTAGGGGTGGGCTCAACTCCTGGTGTCAGAGATTACCCGTGTTAGATCCCAAGGTTTTACGGTAGTTGGATAGAAAATGTTTATAAAGAATCATCCCAATTTGAAAGCATCCGTTGTCTGTGTCAAATTAAATGTAATATGTTTGTATGTGAAATAAAACAACAATACAGAGCAGTCGGAGAAATACCTTTGGGAATTGTCGAAGAAACTTTTGTGTTTAAAAAAGGGTAAATGAAAGACATAGTGACCTAATCAAAATTGGTCCTGCGAGTATACCCAAGGATTCATGTATAATATGATATACATATGTAGTATTATTGATCCAGTAATTATTTGAGTTATTGCTCTTTGTGTATTTAGTAAAACTGGAGTCTTGGCCCTTGAAACTTTAAATTTCTGCTCTGTGACTCTAACTTAACCGTTTGTTGGATATTTTGTAATCTGGCGTAGTGAAAGTACGTCATATGTAGATATGCATGAAGAAAGGAATTTGCGATTCAACTATCTTTCACTGAGTTATGGCCCTTGAAACTTAATTTCTGTTCCAGAAACTTTGCAAGTGCATCTCCTCCTTAACTGTTGGTTGCATAAAGGAAGGGATTTGTGATTTGAATATTATATCCCCTGCAAACAAAGTTTGAGGTGGTGTACTATATACAAATCACCTTGTCCATCCGTCTGTCTGTCTGTCTGTCTGTCTGTCTTAGTAGGGATATTTCTTTGTAAGTGTTCAAATTTTCTATAGTTGTATTTAGTTTAAATAAGTTTTCATCAGCAGGTGCTACTTGTTTTAGTGGTACCCTAATTTACCTTTGTATCAGTTTATAATGTAGTTCCAGAAGATGCTTTTACCAGCTTTTAGCAATGATGACAGGGTTTGTCATTTCTTGTTCTGATCAGCTAGATATAATTATATGTCAGTTTTCCCCCTACCTCTTTCATGATTAGTTCTGGTTAAGTGATTTTACAGTATTCCGTGTTGGTGGGCAACTCATGATCACTACTACTAAAATACTTGTGTTATTTGTGTGTTTTGAGGAAGCTCTCTACAATTGAACTGTTTGTGTGATATTGTGTGGGTTAGTTAGATTATTCAGTACCTGTGCAGTATTGTGTTTAGATAGTTTACCTGGTACTAAGTATCATGATGAGCTTATATGGTGTTGCTTTTTCCATCATCCATCAACATTTGCTGCAAACAACCTCTTCTCTCTACTGAGCTGATTTCAGCTGAACTGTACTAGTATCATGCTAGCCCATATGGATCAGAACTTAACAAATAAAGCAGCTGACTCTCCTAGGATCTGAATGTTGGGGTCAAAGGATGTCAGACCAACATATTTACATGCAATGACGTCTCCTCCCGACTTACTGGGCAGGTTTTAACCATCAATTATTCCTATTAGGAGTCTCTTTACTGTGTGTTGGTAGGAGAAGCTTTGAGAAGAAGCCAGATACTGGTGACTTCCACCACTACCTGAAATATGTGTTGGCCCTGCGCACTGTCTGTGACATCACTGATGAAAAGGACGAATCTGGTGAAATCAACACTCTGAAGCGACAGGCAAGTTTTTGTCATATCTGGCAATGATATCTGTTCTTATAGCTTGTAAATTTGTTAAATTCTTCATAGTGTAATAATCAAAATACCAGTCCTCAAGAGTAACAAAATATCTTATCGTTCTACAGACCAGTAAGACTGTACCCGCCCCCAAACATTTCCTGGATTGGTTGGAGGAGATTAATGAGGACATCCTTGATGAAATGCCGGTGGAAGACAGGCGCTTCAAGAGATCACAGGTCACCAAGTTCATCCTGGAGGAGGCAGATGATAAGCTGTTGTCTCTGCTGGCTGATGTAAGTACATATTACACGTCCTTCTCGTTTTCAGGCAACCAAGTATCCATTCTTGATTTGTCACTTTCATTTTTTGTAGCTGTTGGGCTAGAATTAAATTAGAAAAAACTGTGTTCTCAACACTGACACATAGATAATCTGTTATCCTGTACGATAATAAAGTATCCTGAATGGTTTGGTATCTCGTATGATATTCAGGTATTCTGGTGTCCTACACAATAAGTCGGTACTCCATGTGATGATTTGGTAACCTGCTCGGTAATCTGGTAACCTGTACACTAATCTGGTTACCTGTACACTAATCTGATAACCTGTACACTAATCTGGTAACCTGCTCTGTAATCTGGTAACCTGTACACTAATCTGGTAACCTGTACACTAATCTGGTAACCTAAATGACAATCTGGTATCCTATGAGATTGTCTGGTACCTGTTCGGTGATCTGACATTATTAACATTCATTAGTATTATAAAAAATGAAATAAAATAAATCATCTCTAACTTCTATTTCAGCTGATGTTGTTTTCAATATAGATTTTTATTCACAAAGAGACTAGTTGAAAACCCGAGGGGTCAGAATCGAATGATCCAGCAGAATATCCTGTATTCCTATTTAGCAGAAACACCATTCAATTTCAGCTGTCTTAATTAACCTGACCTCAGGGCTCAACGTTAAGTTCAGAGTGTTGTTTCTTGATGTGCTGTGAAACTCCAACAATGAAACATGTACTGGAGAGAATAACTTGAAAGATATTTTGCTACCTTGTTTCATCTATTCTGAAATTACTCATAACATGTTTCAGACGTTGACAAATGGCAATGAGGAGACGGAGGATCAAGTTTCAAAAAAGAAAAAGAAGGCCACAAAGAAGAACAAAAAAACAGATGAAGAATCCAAAGAGGTAAAAAAATGACAGAAATTTATGTCAGAAAGGCTGCTATTCCGTCTTTTCATATTGCAGAGTTATCCGCTCTTGTGAGAAGGTATTGATTGTTACGTCATTTGTTTGTGAGAGTAACGTCATCAATTTTTGAGAAAACAACGTAATTTTCTTACACAAACCAATGACATAACAATCAATACCTGCTCACAAGAGAAGATATCTCTGCAATACGCAAAGACGGAATATATAATACACTGTAGTAGGTCACCAGTCAGATGTCAAATACTACTGTATATTGGGAACACCAGTCATATGTCAAATACATGTACTACTGTATATCGGGAAAGTTTCACCTTTTTCGTCCTCCTTAATTAGGGCGAATTTATCATTACAGCAAACTTTCGTATGAGTAGCAATTAAATGTGAAGGGTGAATACAATATTGGGCGAAAATAGATTTTACAGTTGAAGGGCAAAAATTTGACTGGGCGAAAATTTACATGGTATACAGTATAACTGTAGCACTAGCGTATTAATGTTTCCTAAACAGCCCTTGATATGACATAGTGTCGCATAATTAAACTGTTGGTAGACCCAAGTGTAGCGATATTGGTTATTTATTTGTATTGATTGTGTTTAAAAAGCCAATCATGTTAATCTCATTGCCACAATGCAAAATGTTTTACAGGTCTTTGAGGGTAAATCTGAGGGTAATATCTAAATCTACAAATCTTAAAAGTAACAAGAATCAGGATAAAAGTAAAGATATTAACTTATGGTTTAAAGAAACAAATGTGAAATACTTACTAAAAATGGACACTAACTAGTCAGTCAAAAGTAAGAAAGAAGAAAGAATTTCGACTTTAGTAAAAATAGAAAATCAGCCATGTAAAACTGGTGATAATGTTGGCAAGCCCTACAGATCCAGTGTACCTCATGTTGATATCAATCTTCAGAAATGACACAAGCACTCTATGGTTGTTTTATAGATGGCAGAGGAAGATGGCACACCAGACTCTGAGCTGTTCTTCTTAGACACTGGTGGCAATAACGAGGTAAGGTTACTCTGACTGATAAACCTACAGAATTAACATTAGTGTCCGTCACCATGACTGACGATCTAAACACGGATGTTGTCATTATATATGAAGTGTATATCACTGTATTCTGTTCACTACAGTTTGGATCAGGTCAATGTATGGTACCCTCAAAGCACGCTCCTAGTCTTGATCTAAAACAGTGAATAGATTAGGTAATAGATGCTGGCCCCAAGCACCTGTTGTTAAGATTGGTCTTTGTAAATGACACAAGGTCTGTGTGGTTATTTTGTAGATGACTGAGCAAGAAAACCTTTCGGACTCTGAGCTATTCTTCCTAGACACAGGTCGCAGTAAGAAGGTAAGGATTGTTTCCCTAACTGAGAATCTTTAACTTCAATTATTGTTAGTTTCGGTCAACATCAAGGCAAATTATAGTTGTTATTGAGCAAACACAACAAGTCGTAGAGGGTATATAGGGATCTGCTAATACATACATTATGTGTCCTTAATGATGCTATCTCTCTATAGACTTTTCCTATCCAATTGCCATGAAATTTCTTGAACAAAGGTTCGATTTGGCACTTTGGGGTCAAAAACAAGGTCACTGTTGCTATAAATAGAATTTTGGTGCCATTGCTCTACAGACTTAATTTCATTTCTGCTTGTCATGGAACTTTGATGTAATGTTCACGAAAGTCTTTTCTTATACATGTTTCATGTTAACAACATAAGGTGATCAACAAGGTCACTGTTACTTTAAATAGAATCTTGGCATCTTGGCATATTTGTGAAATAGCACAGTGGATAGCACACCCGCCTTTCACCAAGACAGCCGGGGCTTTATTCTCCAATCAGACATGAAATTGGATCATCTGCCCGACCCCGTGGGTTTTCTGGGGCTATGCTGGTTTCCTCCCACATTAAGACCCTCTGTGTACTTCCATCTGGGCCTACAAGAGTGAATAATATAAGTTATAGAAACTTGTTTCATAACTGTTGTAAAATATATACAGTTTATATTATTGCGAAATGTAGGAACAAGTCAATTGTAGAAAGTGTGTCTCTCAACACATCCTTTCCAGGTCATTGTTATTGAAATGTCAAATCTTCATTTGTTTCATTACTTAAGGATCGAGATACAAAAATGGAGAATCAAGTTCTGCAAAAGAAGGTTAAGGCATCAAAAACGAAAAAGAAAGAACCCAAGGAGGTAAATACATGACCTTAAGTATGAACCGTTATAATGTAAAATATTAACGGTACTAATATTTGCATAATTTCAATGTGTTGCTTTATTTATACAACTGATTTTGTCTTTAGTAATGACTTATATCAAACTGTTCAAAATGATTTGATGATAATAACCATATTGACAGATATCAAATGATGAACTATTACTAAATTTACTGTCGCACAACACATTTAATACCCTCATTTCAAAGGTCAAATCACTATTATTTCTTTATTGATGCTATCAGGCTCCTGCTACAGAAACAGAGGATCAAGTTGTAAAGAAGAAGAAGAAAAAGGCAAAGAAGGAAAAGAAAGAATTAAAAGAGGTAAAACCCTGGCATAGAGATAATATCAGGAGGGCTGTCACAGTTCAGTATTACCACACTTGTTATCTCCTTGCATCAAAGTCGTGGAGGGATGTAGAGTTCTGTTTATACCGTGAGGCACGGTAGTCTAGTGGTAGGACGCTGGGCTCATGACTGAAGGGTTGTGGGTTCGAGTCATGTCATGGCACTGTGTTGTATACTTGGACAAGATACTTTACTCCGCTTGTTCCAGTCTACTCAGCTGTACGTGGTTGGGCAGTGCTAGAATTGTAGAATGCTAGCTGTGAGCGCCGAAATGGCAGCACCGGCTGTATGCTCCCCATGGAGTTGAGAAAGATATTGGCTGGTTGCAAAGCCCCTAGAAACACGGATAATAATTTTTAAACCGCTTTGAGACGACCTACGAACTAGGTTGTGATAAAGCGGTATATAAGAACCACCAATTATACATTAATACCTGTAGTCACTTATTGTGATAAAGCGATACATAAGAACCTCCAATTATACATTAATACCTGTTTTCACTTGTTGTGATAAAGCGGTACCTAAGAACCTCCAATTATACATTAATACCTGTAGCCACTCATTGTGATAAAGCGGTACATAAGAACCTCCAATTATACATTAATACCTGTTTTCACTTATTGTGATAAAGCGGTATATAAGAACCACCAATTATACATTAATGCCTGTAGTCACTTATTGTGATAAAGCGGTACATAAGAACCTCCAATTATACATTAATACCTGTTTTCACTTATTGTGATAAAGCGGTATATAAGAACCACCAATTACACATTAATATCTGTATTCACTTGTTGTGATAAAGCGGTATATAAGAACCTCCAATTATACATTAATACCTGTTTTCACTTATTGTGATAAAGCGGTACATAAGAACCTCCAATTATACATTAATACCTGTTTTCACTTATTGTGATAAAGCGGTACATAAGAACCTCCAATTATACATTAATACCTGTAGTCACTTATTGTGATAAAGCGGTATATAAGAACCTCCAATTATACATTAATACCTGTAGTCACTTATTGTGATAAAGCAGTACATAACCTCGAATTATACATTAATACCTGTAGTCACTTATTGTGATAAAGCGGTATATAAGAACCACCAATTATACATTAATACCTGTAGTCACTTGTTGTGATAAAGCGGTACCTAAGAACCTCCAATTACACATTAATACCTGTAGTCACTTATTGTGATAAAGCGGTACATAAGAACCTCCAATTATACATTAATACCTGTAGTCACTTATTGTCTTCACTCCAGGGACTTTATTCGATTAAATCCAAAGATGCAAGCCAATGATTTTTTCTGAAGCCCAAGTTGAGGCAAATGTAAATGTGTTAGGAATTTGTTAAAGAAAATAGAAATGTGTACATATGCAATTATATTTATACACGTCTTTGTAATAACTTCTAGTAGCTAAATAGTGTCACTAGAACTGTCATTACCTTCACTTCACAGCTAAATAGTGTCACTAGAACTGTCATTACCTTCACTTTACAGCTAAATAGTGTCACTAGAGCTGTCATTACCTTCACTTCACAGCTAAATAGTGTCACTAGAACTGTCATTACCTTCACTTCACAGCTAAATAGTGTCACTAGAACTGTCATTACCTTCACTTCACAGCTAAATAGTGTCACTAGAACTGTCATTACCTTCACTTCACAGCTAAATAGTGTCACTAGAACTGTCATTACCTTCACTTCACAGCTAAATAGTGTCACTAGAACTGTCATTACCTTCACTTCACAGCTAAATAGTGTCACTAGAACTGTCATTACCTTCACTTCACAGCTAAATAGTGTCACTAGAACTGTCATTACCTTCACTTCACAGCTAAATAGTGTCACTAGAACTGTCATTACCTTCACTTCACAGCTAAATAGTGTCACTAGAACTGTCATTACCTTCACTTCACAGCTAAATAGTGTCACTAGAACTGTCATTACCTTCACTTCAATGTTATTACAAAGTCAAACCACTACACTGTATTTTCACTACTTCAGGATCAAGTTACAAAAACAGAGGATCAAGATACAAAAACAGAGGATCCAGTTTCAAAAACAGAGGATCCAGTTTCAAAAAAGAAAAAGAAGAAGAAGAAACAAAAAGAGTCAAAAGAGGTAAATACATGAGATTGCATTCATATTAACCCCAAATTGATGTGAAATGACTTGTTTAGGGGGTCTATTTGAATAGTATCTGTACTGTCAACTTCAATACCAGGTGAAATGGCCTACTATAAACTCAACAATACCTTGTCAGGGTCAAAGTTTAACTGTATTACAATGAAGAATTTGTACTGAGGTAAAAACAGTCTCAACAGTGTTGTGTAGACAGGCCCTATGGAACTGTCTGTGAAAATGACTCCTCCTAAATAGTTGTCTTTGGAACCGACACAAACTGCATGGTTATTTTGTAGGCAATTGAGCTAGAAGAAAGACAAGACTCTCAGCTGTTCTTCCTAGACACTGTTGGCGGTAAACAGAAACAGGTAGGCATGGTTACCATCTAATCTGAACCCAGAGTATATTAGTATTGATTGTTACCATGACTTGTACTCTTAATCAGATATTTTTATCATTAGCTCACCTGGTATGTCTGTCCATCTAGCTTGATATCCTGAGTAAAATCAACTGATCACCTTGGCTCACATTCAAAGTCACATGTCAAATATGTAAAGCAATTCAAATAATTTCTTTAAGAACCACAAGGCATGGGGACATTCTGAAGAACAAAATAGTCAGTGAGTCCATATTTGTGCTGTAGCTTGATGGGGAGAATTTTTGATCTGATAAATGACCTTGACCCAATTAAAATTTATAATTATCAAATATGAGAGAAAATTGAGTAAGTCATCTTAAGAACCACAAGGCCTGATGAAATGACATTTCGTCTCTAGCTTCCTGGATTAAACCGCTTTCAAGTTCAAGTTTATTCAAATAAACCTCCAGTTCTTTGACTCACTTTCAAGGTCATAGTGATCAAATGTGTGAGATATTTCTAATGACATCTTCTGAAAGTTAATAGGCCTTTTGTGTATGGTTACACTAGCTAACAATATACAGATAAAGTATTGTCATGTTATGTGTTGTTTGGTGTTTAATCTACTGCTTAACAGTCAATGACCTAATGTAGACCTTAGCTACCAAAACTATCCGAAGATAATCTGATGTTTAGGTAATATTTTACTGACATAAATTTATGAACAGTTACTAGACATTGTGTCACACAGAACATTCAGTACCATCACTTAAAGTCATTGTTACTTAAGAATGTTTTCTTTTTCAGGATCAAGATACAAAACCAGAGGGTCAAGTTCCTAAAAAGAAAGATAAATCTGCAAAGAAGAAAAAGAAGGAATCCAAAGAGGTAAATTTGAGATCAATGATGAAAACTTTGTTTCACTTTGTCCAAACCATGTTCTTATTGCTTGAAACACTGTAATACAACATCCATAAATGTTACATCTAATTTTGTTGTTGTGAAGATATTCAAAACTCTCAAAAACATTAAGTAGTTACCATGTTTTACCAGAGCTAATCCCATGCTTTGATTTTGACTCCTGAAACTATCTGCTGCAAAACATTGTTAAGTCATCATTAGAAATGACGCAAAAAATGTTATTGTTTTATAGGCAACAAACATAGCAGATGAGAATCAGGAGACTGAGGTGTTCTTCATAGACACAGGTGGGAGCTGGCATAAACAGGTAGGATTCTATCTCGCATGACACTGCACTGCATTAGTGTCTGATATATTAAGTAGTTATTTCCTATCCCATCCTATCAACCAGAGACCTCCAAATCAATTCCAGGCCAGATCCTACACACATGACCAGTTCTTCAAAACTCATGCAGATTTGTTATAAATAAATATCCATTTCTTATAATAGCCTGTAGGGTGAATTTCCTATTTTTTGAAGGACCCATTAATAAAGAGTTATTTGATAAATGAATATTTGAAATGCTGTTTATATGTTTTGTAATTTATTAACATTAAAATATATTGTATTGGTCACCATGATTTTTTTTCTTTAGCTAAGGTGTACATTTTAAAGCCAGCACTAACTAAAACATGGCAGAAAACCTTGTCTCCAAACTATTAACTCATTCACCCCTGAAGACACATTTGAACTCTTCCAATTCAAAGGTTGGAATAGTTCATTATGAAATTTCAGGGGTGAATGAGTTAAAGACGTTTCAACTTTTATTTTGTTGACTTAAAACAAATAATGATTGCCTTCTATGATGATTAACATGTTAACCCTCACAGAAGTCCATACTTGTATTGTGTACTATAGACTGGTCAGTCACCTTTTATTATGGACTTCCATTATCAAATATTCATTTTATGTGATCTTTCAGGATGACATTGACATTGAAGATAAAGAAGAGAGTGATGACTCCATAACAATAACCGATGTCACATTCGTCGAACAGACAGTAATATCCAGTGATAACGAGGTAAATTTAAATTCAAGTCTTGATATATGGTGGGTTAAGAGAGGGGAACTTTGTGCTGAATGAATGTTGATGCATGTTTAGTAGCTCAAGAGAGGAAACACTTTATGTTGTAGGGTCGAAGCTCATGAGAGATAAACTTATTGTTAAAAATTGATGTAGGTGGCTCAGGGGTTAAATTTAGGTTGAAGTGTAGAAACAAGAAATGAAAGCCAACATACCATTGTATGACATAGAACATAGGTCTGTGTATCAATTTTAGTATTATTTTCTTTATGGTGGTATTCTACTCCCATAACATGAGAGGCCGCTGGTCGGCCTTTTTTCAATCGGATGTGATTTTGCCGACTGCGACCTCTCATTTCCGAAGCACTAATTCTTTGATGCAGTTTCCACCCGAAATCCGGGCGGAACAAAATCGGCTTGAAAAACTCACATAAGTGGTTAACAGTTCATGACAACGATGTCTACTCACGGTTTATATAATATAGATCTCATATATATGTCACAGACACAAATATATAGTATATTACGGAATAGAACACTCAAAATACATGTCCATGTCGTTGTAGCACATCTCTGACCTACATTTAAAACATGGCTTCTGGATTAATACAAAATATCAGGGGGGATTTCAAACGGAACGAAATGATACGGAGTTTGTTTGTATTCCGCTTGTGAAACATTACATGTAATCCATTTTTGTATTAACCGGAAAAATCATGGCAAATGCTGTCTGCTTCGCTTCGAGTGAGGAAAAACTCATTATTTATGTCTTTGACATGAAATTTTTCTCATATAATCATGGATTTATGGAAAGGAATATTTATTGGACCCTTTTGACCATTTAAATGTATGTAAACACGATATAATCTTTCTTAATCCGAACTTTGAAAATGTGATAGTCAGCATCGGGAAAATCAGCTATGGGCAGTTAGAGGTTACGCGGCGCCTGTCAAAAGTTTTTCGCCGTGTAAAACCTCAACATTGTTGGAGTAGATGGTATTCCAACATTTTCACAACATAATGCAATAAAAGACATTGTTGAAAGCACAAATTGTTCATTCTTTTTTGGGATTTTGTGTGCCTTTGAGATTCTCCATACTTCTTTCTTTTTCTTCTATAAAAACGAAAAAGAAACTTTTTTGTTCAATAATGAGAACTAAGAAATAATAATGGTACAGATATGAACACATTTTCAATTGTCATAAGCATTTGTTAATGGTGTTTTTTGTCTAATGTTACATTGAATGTCTTAATATCTCTCTATAGGTTTTGTGTCTTCATATTTTTGGGCCAGAACTTGTTTATCATTAACAAAGAATTAACGATTATAAATACTTCACCTAAGGATCAATCTAATGCTAATAGTATTATAAATACTTCACCTAAGGATCAATCTAATGCTAAAAGTATCATAAATACTTCACCTAAGGATCAATCTAATGCTAAAAGTATCGTCGACCCGTGATTTCTAGTTATCCTGTACAATGACTTGTTTATACTTACTTTGATCAGTGATAGATACCTCTGTAAAATTCAAAGGCTTGCTTACAATTCTTGAGAAGCAAGAAGTGGTGAAGAGTATTATTAATGTAATATACAGTAAACAAAATTGTATCATATTCCTGTTACTCTTCAGGAAATTATGGCTGATGAAATGGACATACGAGACATGGAGGAGGAGGAAGACGAAGAGGAGGAGGAAGGCGAAGAGGAGGAGAAGGACATGGACGTCAAAAATGAGGATAGTGACAAGGAAAACATAGAGGAGAAAATGACAGTGAAGGAAAATCTGGAAGAAACCACCATAAGACCAATGGACAAAGATTCTGAGGAAAAAGTTATGAACCTCAGTGAAGAAAACGGGTCGGACATTGAGGCAGATACAGAGGAAGATGTTGATGTTAACACCGAGGATGCTGAGGATATAGATGAAGATCAAGAGGAAAATATCGAGGGATTTGATTCCGATGATTTAGTGAAACCAGATGAAACAGATGATGATGAGTCAGACGAAGTGATTGCTGAAAGTGATGCTGAAGACAATGATGAAGTGGATAGTTTTGAAGTAAAATCTGATCATGGGCAAACAGAAGAAATGCTAGCATGTTTCGTAAATAAAAGTCCTAGAAGGGAAGATTCAGATGAAATGGAAGTTACCTTATCAACGCCTGACAAGATAGCGGAAAGCGTACCTTTACCAGAGATACCAGTATCTGGTAAGTCTACACGGCGAAGAAAGGCCGCTACAAACAGTCGGGATACATCAGATCACTCAAGTGGTGAACAACAGATGTTTACTCCTACTAGAAAACCATCTGCCAATACACCTAGGAACAGATCACCTGGGAAACAGTCCTCTGTCAATACACCTAGGAACAGAGCACCTGAGAAACAGTCCTCTGTCAAAACACCTAGGAACAGATCACCTGAGAAACAGTCCTCTGTCAATACACCTAGGAATAGATCACCTGAGAAACAGTCATCAGTCAATACACCTAGGAACAGATCAGCTGAGAAACAGTCTTCTGTCAATACACCTAGGAACAGATCACCTGAGAAACAGTCCTCTGTCAATGCACCTAGGAACAGATCACCTGAGAAACAGTCCTCTGTCCAAACACCTAGGAACAGATCACCTGAGAAACAGTCCTCTGTCAATACACCTAGGAACAGATCAACTGAGAAACAGTCATCAGTTGTCAAACCTAAAAACACCTCTCCGGAGAAACGATCATCAGCTATGACGCCTCGTAGTATCTCCCCCAAGAAACGATCGTCTGTTGCCACACCTACCAATATCGCACCTGAGAAAAGATTGTTCGAGGATGTGATCGGTACCTCAGACGACCCAGACGACTATGTATTTTCACCAAGGAAACTGGGAAAAACTGATGTGCATCAGATGATTCAAGGAACTACACCTGAGAAAAAAAGAAAGATGAGAAATGGGGAAGTAACAGAGGGAGCGTCATCAGAAACAGCACCAAGGAAAAGCAGGGCAGCAACTATCAAGTCTCCTGAGAAAAGTCAGCTGAAAGATGGAGCCAACTCCCCAGGAAATTCTGAACTCAAATATGAAATTTTTGAGTTTGAATCCGATGAGGAAATGATTATGAAAAAAATCGAAAATAGGCAGAATGCTGAATCTGATCGACAGAAGTCTCCCAATACTAAATCTAACAGGCTGAATTCTCCCAAAACTGAACCTAATAGACTGAAATCACCTAAAACTGAAGACAGATTGAAGACTCCGAAAAGTATGAAGGAAGAGAATAAGTCCACTCTGTCTGCTAAAAAATTGCAAACACCAAGGAACCAAATACAGTACAAGGACGAGGAAGAGATAGCTTCCTCATCAGATAAAGAGGAAGAAATATCGCTACATTTAAGGAGATCCACGAGGACACCAAAGAAAAGACAGATGGAGGTGTCATCATCTAGTAAACGGATCAAGACAAGAACTGTCACAAGTAACAATGTCTCCTCTTCAATGAAACAGCCAGAAGAAAGTGTAAATAATTTTGATATAACAGATGTACTATCAGGTGAAATAGGAAACGAAGTGATTCCAGATTCAAATGACTCTGAAAATGAAAGTCCATGTGAAGAGGACTTTCCCTTGTTGAGTTCCCCTGTTAAAGAAAGTCACCAGGTGCCTTCAAGTTTTAATAAAACCCTTCATACAAAACAGACTGAACGGACAGAAGTATATATTGACACTCAAAGTCCAGCAAAATCCAAGAAGACTTTATCTAAGACCCCTACTGAGAAATTCACGTCTGTTAAATCTCTCAATTTACAACCTTCTCCTGGAATCGTTGATCAGCCTTCTCCTACTAAAGGTCAGTCCAACAGGAGGAAGGCTCGCTCCAGTACTAGTGTTGTCTCCAATTCAGTAAGCAATGGGGTTGATTCTGCAGTGTTGGCGCTTACCACAGAAAACCTAGCAGCAATGGCATCTCCAGGAAAACGATACTCCTTGAGGGCTACCAGGAAACGCAGGGAATCGGGGACTTCAGATGTTAGTGACCTTTCCTTAGTGACACGGTCGAGGAAAAGTGTTTCTGGATATGTGGACTCTACGTTGGAAAGTTCAAAAAAATATTCAATGACAGGAAATGATGAGTCCAACTCTGTCAGTGGCTCACCTGACAGAACTCAAGGTCGCTCAAGGTTGCAGACATTGGACGAGAACTCTTCTAATTTGATGATGGTCACAGACAAAAACTTCATCTTCTCAGAGAAGGTAAGGACATGGTGTGGGATGTTTTGTTTTATTTTGGTTATTAAACCTGTAACCTGTTTAATATCTTGTAATTTCCCAATATATGTTATACACACATTATATGAAGATGTCACAGTTTATTTACATAGTTGTTGCCTTTTGTAAGAATACAGACTTGTTTAGAAAGGTAGCAAGTTCCTTTTAACTTTTTTGTTCGGGCATTTTGAAGAATTTTTTTCGGGGGGGGGGGGGGGGGGGGGGGGGGGGGCACATGTACTTGTATGTGTAGATGGTTGAAGGCACCAGAGTTGACCTTTGACTTACAATTCTTGTTTAAAGTGTAGAAATGATAAACCTGTATAAACCAACATACATTGTACCATATCAATGTGTCATTAATTATACTTGCAGGAAACACAGACTCCATCTTCAAGGAGGTAAGTAAGACGAGTTCATTTTAAACGAGTATATGATTAATATTCAGAATGAAATTCATCAGTTTGTTACAAATAATAAATGCTAAGTTTATTTTGAACACAAACAGTATTTGAAAACTGACTTCGCGAGCTTTTGAAAACGTCTGTTTCCTTTGTCAAGCAAAGAGAGCAAATAGCCAGTATAACAACTCTAACAGCTGACAAAGGAAGTCGACCTTTCAAATAGTCAGTATAACAACTGTAACAGCTGACAAAGGATGTCAACCTTTCAAATAGTCAGTATAACAACTCTAACAGCTGACAAAGGATGTCAACCTTTCAAATAGCCAGTATAACAACTCTAACAGCTGACAAGGATGTCAACCTTTCAAATAGCCAGTATAACAACTCTAACAGCTGACAAAGGATGTCAACCTTTCAAATAGTCAGTATAACAACTCTAACAGCTGACAAAGGAAGTCAACCTTTCAAATAGTCAGTATAACAACTCTAACAGCTGACAAAGGATGTCAACCTTTCAAATAGTCAGTATAACAACTCTAACAGCTGACAAAGGAAGTCAACCTTTCAAATAGTCAGTATAACAACTCTAACAGCTGACAAAGGATGTCAACCTTTCAAATAGTCAGTATAACAACTCTAACAGCTGACAAAGGAAGTCAACCTTTCAAATAGTCAGTATAACAACTCTAACAGCTGACAAAGGATGTCAACCTTTCAAATAGTCAGTATAACAACTCTAACAGCTGACAAAGGAAGTCAACCTTTCAAATAGTCAGTATAACAACTCTAACAGCTGACAAAGGATGTCAACCTTTCAAATAGTCAGTATAACAACTCTAACAGCTGACAAAGGAAGTCAACCTTTCAAATAGTCAGTATAACAACTCTAACAGCTGACAAAGGATGTCAACCTTTCAAATAGTCAGTATAACAACTCTAACAGCTGACAAAGGAAGTCAACCTTTCAAATAGTCAGTATAACAACTCTAACAGCTGACAAAGGATGTCAACCTTTCAAATAGTCAGTATAACAACTCTAACAGCTGACAAAGGAAGTCAACCTTTCAAATAGTCAGTATAACAACTCTAACAGCTGACAAAGGATGTCAACCTTTCAAATAGTCAGTATAACAACTCTAACAGCTGACAAAGGAAGTCAACCTTTCAAATAGTCAGTATAACAACTCTAACAGCTGACAAAGGATGTCAACCTTTCAAATAGTCAGTATAACAACTCTAACAGCTGACAAAGGAAGTCAACCTTTCAAATAGTCAGTATAACAACTCTAACAGCTGACAAAGGATGTCAACCTTTCAAATAGTCAGTATAACAACTCTAACAGCTGACAAAGGAAGTCAACCTTTCAAATAGTCAGTATAACAACTCTAACAGCTGACAAAGGATGTCAACCTTTCAAATAGTCAGTATAACAACTCTAACAGCTGACAAAGGAAGTCAACCTTTCAAATAGTCAGTATAACAACTCTAACAGCTGACAAAGGATGTCAACCTTTCAAATAGTCAGTATAACAACTCTAACAGCTGACAAAGGAAGTCAACCTTTCAAATAGTCAGTATAACAACTCTAACAGCTGACAAAGGATGTCAACCTTTCAAATAGTCAGTATAACAACTCTAACAGCTGACAAAGGAAGTCAACCTTTCAAATAGTCAGTATAACAACTCTAACAGCTGACAAAGGATGTCAACCTTTCAAATAGTCAGTATAACAACTCTAACAGCTGACAAAGGAAGTCAACCTTTCAAATAGTCAGTATAACAACTCTAACAGCTGACAAAGGATGTCAACCTTTCAAATAGTCAGTATAACAACTCTAACAGCTGACAAAGGAAGTCAACCTTTCAAATAGTCAGTATAACAACTCTAACAGCTGACAAAGGATGTCAACCTTTCAAATAGTCAGTATAACAACTCTAACAGCTGACAAAGGAAGTCAACCTTTCAAATAGTCAGTATAACAACTCTAACAGCTGACAAAGGATGTCAACCTTTCAAATAGTCAGTATAACAACTCTAACAGCTGACAAAGGAAGTCAACCTTTCAAATAGTCAGTATAACAACTCTAACAGCTGACAAAGGATGTCAACCTTTCAAATAGTCAGTATAACAACTCTAACAGCTGACAAAGGAAGTCAACCTTTCAAATAGTCAGTATAACAACTCTAACAGCTGACAAAGGATGTCAACCTTTCAAATAGTCAGTATAACAACTCTAACAGCTGACAAAGGAAGTCAACCTTTCAAATAGTCAGTATAACAACTCTAACAGCTGACAAAGGATGTCAACCTTTCAAATAGTCAGTATAACAACTCTAACAGCTGACAAAGGAAGTCAACCTTTCAAATAGTCAGTATAACAACTCTAACAGCTGACAAAGGATGTCAACCTTTCAAATAGTCAGTATAACAACTCTAACAGCTGACAAAGGAAGTCAACCTTTCAAATAGTCAGTATAACAACTCTAACAGCTGACAAAGGATGTCAACCTTTCAAATAGTCAGTATAACAACTCTAACAGCTGACAAAGGAAGTCAACCTTTCAAATAGTCAGTATAACAACTCTAACAGCTGACAAAGGATGTCAACCTTTCAAATAGTCAGTATAACAACTCTAACAGCTGACAAAGGAAGTCAACCTTTCAAATAGTCAGTATAACAACTCTAACAGCTGACAAAGGATGTCAACCTTTCAAATAGTCAGTATAACAACTCTAACAGCTGACAAAGGAAGTCAACCTTTCAAATAGTCAGTATAACAACTCTAACAGCTGACAAAGGATGTCAACCTTTCAAATAGTCAGTATAACAACTCTAACAGCTGACAAAGGAAGTCAACCTTTCAAATAGCCAGTATAACAACTCTAACAGCTGACAAAGGATGTCAACCTTTCAAATAGTCAGTATAACAACTCTAACTGCTGACAAAGGATGTCAACCTTTCAAATAGCCAGTATAACAACTCTAACTGCTGACAAGGAAGTCAACCTTTCAAAAGCTTGAATAATTAGTTTTCAATTACAGTTTGTGTTCAAAATAAACTTGAAGTTGATACATGGTTAAATTTGCTAAGTGGTAAAAGACAAAATAAATGTATTTAAATTGCATGAAATTAAAATTTGAATCTTTGTTGCTGCTAGTTACTTTCAGAAATTACATTTACACGGTAGTTTTAAAATATGTTCAGTCAATGTTTTAATTTCCAAGTTTTTTAGGTTTCATTCTTAGTTTGTAAGTATATTATATAAGTTTTTTGTAATAATTGATTTACTCGACACTTTCTTGTTTTTGCCCTTTTCTTGTTATTATTGTGTAAACTCCGACAAAGTTTGGGTGACCTATTGTTATTGTTCTGTTTCTTTGTTTTGAAGTCACGCTTGAGTAATTTTGCTCCAAGTTTTTGTCCATGGCTAATCTCAGAACGTACCAGTCAGATCCCAGTAAATCTTCTCACTGGTATAGGTGGGCATGTGTAGATGTACAGTCAACTGTTTCTTTCACTGTCCAAGATGGCTGCCACAGCCTCGGCAGAGACATATAGGGCTAAATTGTTTGTTCCATTTGATGGTATTTAATGAAACTTTGCGATAGGTATGTGTTCACAATTATCTCTAAGTGCGGGTTACAAAGTTGTCATTTAAACAGGCTTATTGTCATAATGTAACACAAATTGGTATACATGTTCATTCATGGGTGCTTCTTCCATAGTTGGTCTTCTTTTTTTTATCAACCAACAAACTGGCTGCCCTGCCACTAATTGGTAAAAATTGAGATATTTTCTGATTTCACTAAAATTTGGTATGTAGGTGTAGAAATGGTGCTGGGAACGCTACTGCAGTTTCTGTTTTCTGATTGGACAAAATGGCCACCATTTCCTGGCATATAATTGGTCAAAATTTAGGTATTTTCTGAATTCACTCAAATTTGCTTTCTAGGTGTATGATGGTACTGTGAATACTACTGCAACTTCCTTTAGCATCAATTCTGACTGCAGGGGTAGTTTAAGGGGACTTTTGTAATGGCCACCATTACAATCAGTACTTGTTTCACTTTGTTTTCCTTAGTTTCAGTATTTGTATACCCAGGTCCCTTCTTCATGCTTGAGCAATGAAATTTACAAATATTTAATCAGAAGTTTTTGTGATCAAATAAATACAACACCAGCAAATACATATGTATTGCCTTTTATTCATTTATCCTACCTGGTAGTTAAAATGCCCATGGACAGAGACAGGAGTTCACGTCCAAAACTTACCACAACGTTTTAAGACAGGAGCCTAGGGGGCTAGCTCTACACACAAATACAAATCGCTCACTCAGTCATAACTTGACAAAGGGACCAGTCGGTCTTGAAATGTTGCAACACGTTTAATATGTACATTGTGTAGAAAGTATTACTTTGTATCACATATTTCCAAACTGATGAATTTTATTGAAGATACTTATCACAATAGCTTCCTAATGATCTGTTATATAAAATCAGCTGTTCATCTGTTATATCAAATCAGCTGTTCATCTGTTATATCAAATCAGCTGTTCATATGTTATATCAAATCAGCTGTTCATCTGTTTATATCAAATCAGCAATTCGGCCTTCTGATAGTACAGCATGCTATGTCATCAGCACACTTATATTGAAATACCAAATCTGTATTTTGAAGGAGACGTGTTTATACCAGATCTTTGTTTATTGTAGGAAATCAACTTCGACCACTTCAGTCGAGTCACCACGTAAATCAGAAAGAAGAAGTAAGTGTAGATAGAAACTGTCTTTTCTTCCAATTTTAAAAACTTCTCTTTTGTTATCATTTGATAGCTGCAAAAAAATAATCAAATGGGACATCTTTGCTGTATATGTATATTAAATTTGAAACATAGTTATTTCTAACTCTACAAGAAATAAGTCTTCGAGTTCTACATATATAGCAAAAATAATTAATGGATAATTAATTTTAAATATAAGCTTTCTCTTTGGGTGTTAAATTTCATACCATTTATAGAATGTGGTAATTGTTTTATAATTTCTAATTGTAGGGTATTCGTTAAGAGGGAAAGACTAGGTTGTGGAGGACTCTCTCTGTGGCAGCTGACCTCCCGTGTCATGAAGATCAATGACAGGTTTTAATGAACCAACCATTCAGATTTTCATGGAATATCAGCAATCTTCTTTCCAACACTTATTGGTTGTGTGGAAACTCTTCATAATATTCTGTCTTGAATTTATTATTTTCCAAGCATTTTTAGCTCATCTGGCCCAAGTGTAAGGTAGCTTATGTCGTGGTGTGGCATCAATAACCATGGATCCACTTTTCCTTAAAAAGCTACTTATAACAGCTTAAAGGGTCTTAACCAAATTTAATCTGGAGCATTGTTGGGCCAAAGGGATGCAACAAGTTTAAGCTATGGCTGATGGAGAGGCCCAGTTCAGTAGGAGTACACACTAGGACTCATTGACTCAAAAGTTTTGTCTGGTCTCAATTCATATTTGTTGTACTCTTTTGAAATACGTTACCATGCTTCATATATTTTGAAACAAAAACAATTGAGCTATTAACGCCCATGGGCCTATTTATATTTTCTCCTTCATAAAGTAGATTATACATATTTTCTGTAAGTATAAACCTACAAAGAATTTTGCTTCAGTATAAAGATAACTCCTCCACTCTTAGGATATTAATCACAAAGGGAGGTAAATCTTACTTCTTACTTGAAGATAAATCCTATCAAAGCTATTTGATAAAGGCTGGGACAACTCGCTGTCATATGTTAATGAATGCAAAGGTCCCATAGAAATACATAATCTAGTGGCAGAAATTAGGATAACCTCTAAATGATTCCTACATGTTATAAATAATTGAATTCCTAGCCTAAATCGTGATGCATGCATAATACATGTATATTGTCACTGATGTGTGGGAATAGGAGTTATAATATAAGTATCCTGTTAGCAAGTTCATGCCATGTTTATTTGTATACAATCGAAAAGTTGATGTTTACGCTGAATTTATCATTTTGGTTTTAAAAAAGGGGGACATGAAGTATTTGCCTTTTCTGTTGTTATAGCAAATAACAGTATCTTGATACAACTTGGCGTTTATCTTCATTGCTCACATACTAGAAGCTCAATAATTATTAAAAATCAAATGTGGAAACGTATGTAAGAGTATTACCCCAATTCAAATGTAGGTCACTGTGACCTTTATTTTCTGCTTCACTGGCTTTGTACAGATTTTGTATTTAGCTTCATTTCAATCAGAGCAGGGACATATTTGTATTTTTTACAAACAATTGCTAGTATTTTTATTATTTCTTTTTTTATTTTATTACCATTGTTAAAGTGAATATTTTTCAGCTGTTCTTGTCAAAGAAAACAATCCTTAAAGGGGATTAGTGTCGCTGCTGGGTGATCAGTTGTTATAGTCAGCTATGTGGGGAGTGTTAAGCAATACATTGAATAGGAATTTGGTGCTCACTGTGAAATACAATAAGATTTGGGGGTTTTATCCTTGTTAATTTTACCAAAAGAAAGTCTTCAAAATCTGTTCATTTTCATGTAACTGTGACTGTTCTTTGAAAATAGTTGTGTGTCCATATATAAAATATGATTGACTTCTCACCCACAAAAGATTTACTGTATGATTCGTTGACGTTGCTTATGATTGAATAATTATTAAACATTGTTTATCATTAAATAAATATCAAATTTTGACCATAGAAAACGCCTGTGTTTTATTTGTAACAGTCTCGCTAGTGTGATTCACCTGTTTATAAACAGTACAAAAGACATTTTTATTTGATCACATTTTAACCAAACTTGGCCAGAAGCATTACTAGGTCAAGGGACCTTTATTTTGTATTTAGGAAAGCCAGCATTATATCCGGGTACACATTCCATTGGTCATGAATCAGAAAGAGTTAAGATCCCAACCCCATAACTGTATATGCAGTTGCATTTTTGTTGGGCATAAAGAAATGACCATATTCATGCTTCCAATAGTGGCCCTGGGGTTTAGTACCCAAGACCCAATATGGAAACGGATCAATCGCTGCCCTATAACCAGACATACGCTAAGCATACGGGTATGAACACGCTCCTTCAACCAAGACTGTTCTCTAGGTACAAACTCCCTGATTCATAACATGGACATATTTGACATTCACACTCCATAACCGTATATGCTAGGCATGGAGACAGGAATGCATTGATGTTACCGCGATTAACTTTGGGGTCTGGCAACACCTGACATTAATAGGTCAAAATGGAATTAGTTGAGATCCCCATTTCCCATCCAATAATAAACGTTAAGAAATATTTGGCAAGGGGTTATACCCTGTTCCTGGGGATTGAGTACTGGGACGTAACTCAGAAATTGTTGAGATCCTCGCCCTACTGCTTTATAAGCAATTGCTGCACGTAAAGAGACAAAATCACTACCATGATTGCCTGCTGCTGACCGTCGGGCAGGTGACGCATTGCCTTTTCACGTCCGATTGGAGAGTCGCTTCCACAGCTGAAACAAAGAACATATTGTGAGCATCAGGCATATCATATATTCTGAAACCTACTGTATATTTCACAAAGTGTCCAAATGTCGGACTTCCCATAATTGACATGTACATTAAATATATTATAGAAATCGATTAATATATTAGTATTATCAAATTCCTCCTGCGAGGGACGGAGTTTTAAAAAAACAACTTGTTTTTCTCGTTCTTGATTCTGTCAGCAAGAGAAACGTTAACGGCGTAGTAACGACGTCACACTCCACATGTCATTGTAGTTGAAAACCATTATATTTCCAACGGTTCATTGTTCAATTGTGTTTCTACCTAAAAACGTCACACTCCACGTGTCATTGTAGTTTAAAACCATTAACAAGTTATAAAAAAATCCTATATCGAGACACACCCGATAACCCGGAAGTCATATTTGTTAGCTTACGATAATTACCTACGGGTATATCTAATGCGTCTTCAATGTTTACCTGTCACTACGCCAGGGTCTATCTATAGATCAACACGACTCCTAAATAACATCGAACGCTGTTCCTTCTTACTTTAAAGTAAAATAAGGAAGCCTTATACGATTTAAAGAGTTAGCGATTACTTAGGCGTTTGAACTACAAAATAACAATTAAAGTTTAGATTGCATCTCAAACAGACCACTTGATTATAACCCGATAGCCGAGTATGCCTAGAGAAAGCATTGCAGCGTTGCATTACGTTAAATAAAGGGAAACGTGTATAATGCAGCGCTAACAAACTATGACAAACTGAGTATCGAAGACCACAGCAGAACCCAGTAGAACGAAAATGAAGGGCGCCTTAACCCCCAGAGTTAACCACAAGGATTAACGCAATGGCACTAAATCAAAAGGAAAGACAACATATACAAACTGGACATACATTCAAGTCCCTTGAGTTGGTGGTGAGTTTCATCGAGTTTTGAAATAAGATGTCCGTTATCGTCATTCTCCAGTTATAGTATAGCTTGGTAGTTAGTTCAGCATTGTCGTCATTACGCTTACGTAAATGTCAAAGAATTTGGCGATGGGATTAACAATCTTGCATATAAAGTAATCCAACAAACCAAGAAGCTTTTCTTGAACCACAAGTGACACGCCTCACGAGTTCTTCCTTGTCAAATCTAGTCAAATATGCACACAGAATAAAAAGGATGCCAGGACTGGTCGTCCATTGAAGAAACACGAAGAAACATCGGAGTAAACCCACTTTAGATACCACTTGCCTCTAAATATAGAAAACCTGCAACTTACAGACACTCCTGGTCTACGAGGTCTGTGGGCATTGCAATGTCACTATTTGTAAATGGTAGGAATTTGGCATTGTGCTTGGAATCCCTGGCAATATGATAATAGCAAAAAATACCCACATATTCTACATAGAAACAAGAAAGAACCAAAGAGAAAGTCCCGAGTGTTTTATCTAATATGTGGACGTGTTTGTTGATCGGTTAATTACATTGAAATCACGCAGTCAACGGAACAGTCCTTGCGAACACGGTAGAACCATGTGTTTCTATTTAACGAATCTTACGAAACATTGTCGGATACTCACAATCGACTCTGTTTCCTAAACCGCATGTAGCACCAGGAATAAAAAGTATACTGCTCGAAAATTCCTATCTTCGATATGGATATTGTTTATGAGGGGAAAAGACACACAGGGATCGAATTTGGACGCAAAGACATCACGACGAGACAAAAAAAGGAACGAAGGAGCCGCCCAAAGTAAAGATGTGAACGACAATATGGTATGTGAAAGCTGGTGCTTCAGAAGGACGAAGTGTTTCCTGAACCACCTGTGGTACCTGTCTTGGTGTCTCCTATCATGTCTGGTAGGGATCGAATTTGGACGCAAAGACATCACGACGAGACAAAAAAAGGAACGAAGGAGCCGCCCAAAGTAAAGATGTGAACGACAATATGGTATGTGAAAGCTGGTGCTTCAGAAGGACGAAGGGTTTCCTGAACCACCTGTGGTACCTGCCTTTCTGTCTCCTATCATGTCTGGTGCTTCAGAAAGACGAGGTGTTTCCTGAACCACCTGAGGTACCTGTCTTGGTGTCGCCTATCATGTCTGGTGCTTCAGAAGGACGAATTGTTTCCTGAACCACCTGTGGTACCTGTCTTGCTGTCTCCTATCATGTCTGGTGCTTCAGAAGGGAGAAGTGTTTCCTGAACCACCTGTGGTACCTGCCTTTCTGTCTCCTATCATGTCTGGTGCTTCAGAAAGACGAGGTGTTTCCTGAACCACCTGAGGTACCTGTCTTGGTGTCGCCTATCATGTCTGGTGCTTCAGAAGGACGAATTGTTTCCTGAACCACCTGTGGTACCTGTCTTGTGCCTCCTATCATGTCTGGTGCTTCAGAAGGACGAATTGTTTCCTGAACCACCTGTGGTACCTGTCTTGCTGTCTCCTATCATGTCTGGTGCTTCAGAAGGGAGAAGTGTTTCCTGAACCACCTGTGGTACCTGTCTTGCTGTCTCCTATCATGTCTGGTGCTTCAGAAGGGAGAAGTGTTTCCTGAACCACCTGTGGTACCTGCCTTTCTGTCTCCTATCATGTCTGGTGCTTCAGAAAGACGAGGTGTTTCCTGAACCACCTGAGGTACCTGTCTTGGTGTCGCCTATCATGTCTGGTGCTTCAGAAGGACGAATTGTTTCCTGAACCACCTGTGGTACCTGTCTTGCTGTCTCCTATCATGTCTGGTGCTTCAGAAGGGGGAAGTGTTTCCTGAACCACCTGTGGTACCTGTCTTGGTGTCTCCTATCATGTCTGGTAGGGATCGAATTTGGACGCAAAGACATCACGACGAGACAAAAAAAGGAACGAAGGAGCCGCGCAAAGTAAAGATGTGAACGACAATATGGTATGTGAAAGCTGGTGCTTCAGAAGGACGAAGTGTTTCCTGAATCACATGTGGTACCTGTCTTGATGTCTCCTATCAATTCTGGTGCTTCAGAAAGACGAAGTGTTTCCTGAACCACCTGTGGTACCTGTTTTGTGTCTCCTATCATGTCTGGTGCTTCAGAAGGGTGAAGTGTTTCCTGAACCACCTGTGGTACCTGTTTTGTGTCTCCTATCATGTCTGGTGCTTCAGAAGGTTGAAGTGTTTCCTGAACCACCTGTGGTACCTGTCTTTGTGTCTCCTATGGTGTCTGGTGCTTCAGATTGACCAAGTGTTTCCTGAACCACCTGTGGTATCTGTCTTGTGTCTCCTATCATGTCTGGTGCTTCAGAAGGACGAAGTTTTTCCTGAACCATCTGTGGTACCTGTCTTGTGTCTCCTATCATGTCTGGTGCTTCAGAAGGACGATGTTTTTCATGAACCATCTGTGGTACCTGTCTTGTGTCGCCTATCATGTCTGGTGCTTCAGAAGGACGAAGAGATACCTGAACCACTTGTGTTACCTGTCTTGTGTCTACTATCATGTCTGGTGCTTCAGAAGGACGAAGTGTTACCTGAACCACTTGTGTTACCTGTCTTGTGTCTACTATCATGTCTGGTGCTTCAGAAGGACGAAGAGATACCTGAACCACTTGTGTTACCTGTCTTGTGTCTACTATCATGTCTGGTGCTTCAGAAGGACGAAGTGGTTCCTGAACCACCTGTGGTACCTGTCTTGTGTCCTATCATGTCTGGTGCTTCAGAAGGACGAAGTTTTACCTGAACCATCTGTGGTACCTGTCTTGTGTCGCCTATCATGTCTGGTGCTTCAGAAGGACGAAGTTTTTGCTGAACCATCTGTGGTACCTGTCTTGTGTCGCCTATCATGTCTGGTGCTTCAGAAGGACGAAGAGATACCTGAACCACTTGTGTTACCTGTCTTGTGTCTACTATCATGTCTGGTGCTTCAGAAGGACGAAGAGATACCTGAACCACTTGTGTTACCTGTCTTGTGTCTACTATCATGTCTGGTGCTTCAGAAGGACGAAGTTTTCCCTGAACCATCTGTGGTACCTGTCTTGTGCCTCCTATCATGTCTGGTGCTTCAGAAGGAAGAAGTTTTTCATGAACCATCTGTGGTACCTGTCTTGTGTCCCCTATCATGTCTGGTGCTTCAGAAGGACGAAGTGTTACCTGAACCACTTGTGTTACCTGTCTTGTGTCTACTATCATGTCTGGTGCTTCAGAAGGACGAAGAGATACCTGAACCACTTGTGTTACCTGTCTTGTGTCTACTATCATGTCTGGTGCTTCAGAAGGACGAAGGTTTTCCTGAACCATCTGTGGTACCTGTCTTGCGTCTCCTATCATGTCTGGTGCTTCAGAAGGACAAAGTTTTTCCTGAACCATCTGTGGTTCCTGGCTTGTGTCTCCTATCATGTCTGGTGCTTCACAATGGTGAAGTGTTTCCTGAACCACCTGTGGTACCTGCCTTTCTGTCTCCTATCATGTCTGGTGCTTCAGAAGGGCGAAGTGTTTCCTGAACCACCTGTGGTAACTGTCTTGGTGTCTCCTATCATGTCTGGTGCTTCAGGAGGACGAAGTTTTTCCTGAACCATCTGTGTTGCCTGTCTTGTGTCTCCTATCATGTCTGGGGCTTCAGAAGGACGAAGTTTTTCCTGAACCTCCTGTGGTACCTGTCTTGGTGTCTCCTATCATGCCTGGTGCTTCAGAAGGACGAAGTTTGTCCTGAACCATCTGTGGTACCTGTCTTGTTTCTCCTATCATGTCTGGTGCTTCAGAAGGGTGAAGTGGTTCCTGAACCACCTGTGGGATCTGTCTTGGTGTCTCCTATCATGTCTGGTGCTTTAGAAGGACGAAGTGTTTCCTGAACCACCTGTGGTACCTGTTTTGTGTCTCCTATCATGTCTGGTGCTTCAGAGGGACGAAGTTTTTCCTGAACCATCTGTGGTTCCTGGCTTGTGTCTCCTATCATGTCTGGTGCTTCGGAAGGTCGAAGTTTTTCCTGAACCATCTGTGGTACCAGTCTTGTGTCTCCTATCATGTCTGGTGCTCCAGAAGGACGAAGTTTTTCCTGAACCATCGGTGGTACCTGTCTTGTGTCTCCTATCATGCCTGGTGCTTCAGAAGGACGAAGTTTGTCCTGAACCATCTGTGGTACCTGTCTTGTTTCTCCTATCATGTCTGGTGCTTCAGAAGGACGAAGTGTTACCTGAACCACTTGTGTTACCTGTCTTGTGTCTACTATCATGTCTGGTGCTTCAGAAGGACGAAGCTTTTCCTGAACCATCTGTGGTACCTGTCTTGTTTCTCCTATCATGTCTGGTGCTTCAGAAGGGTGAAGTGTTTCCTGAACCACCTGTGGTATCTGTCTTGGTGTCTCCTATCATGTCTGGTGCTTTAGAAGGACGAAGTGCTTCCTGAACCACCTGTGGTACCTGTCTTGTGTCTCCTATCATGTCTGGTGTTTCAGAAAGACGAAGTGTTTCTATCATGTCTGGTGCTTCAGAAGGGTGAAGTGGTTCCTGAACCACCTGTGGGATCTGTCTTGGTGTCTCCTATCATGTCTGGTGCTTCAGAAGGGCGAAGTGTTTCCTGAACCACCTGTGGTATCTGTCTTGGTGTCTCCTATCATGTCTGGTGCTTCAGAAGGACTAAGTGTTTCCTGAACCACCTGTGGTAACTGTCTTGTGTCTTCTATTTTGTCTGGTGCTTCAGAAGGGTGAAGTGTTTCCTGAACCACCTGTGGTACCTGTTTTGCTGTCTCCTATCATGTCTGGAAATGTGTGTGTTGTACACCAGCATAACAAGAGACTTAAGTGTGGGAGATATTCGTAACAGAAAAAAATAAGTTTTAAGTGACTGTTTATCTGTAGATTGTTATCGAGACAAGATGGATAATGAATACCACCCTTTGATCTGAGGTAAGTAGGTCGTGATTTCTTTCTTTTATATATATAAGTATCGCCTGTTTTGTTATTGAATGCCGATAACTATTACTGTATATGGAATGCATCATGTTTTCCGCTTTATACTTGTTGAATAATTAGAATGCAATTATGTACTTAATTTTGTGCATCTGACATGCATGTTTGGAGCTCAAATGTTTTTAGTTTTAAAGTTGTGAAATGAAAGCCAACAATTGTTTACAGACCATGTGTCAAGACACAAACCAATTCATAGGGCTTGATAGGAATCAATTAATTATTTCCATTAAACGCTGAGAAAATGAATATCTGCGTTTAATTTCTTTCCTCTTTATATCAATTTTAAAAAGTTACAGAAGAAAAATCAACAATTTTGATTATTTCTTTTTCTTCATTAGATCAGCGACGTGATCGTTAATACGTAAGTCAATTCACAATCACGATAATTGACATTTTACGCGTAACCAGGTAATCAATAAAGACATATCTAAAACATGTCGCTGAGCTTTCGTCTATGTCATTGGGGTTGATTAAAACAAATCAACGTGATATTTTGACATTTTTTTAATTCTAAAAAGACGTTATTCAACGTCACCAACTATCGACTTCATTTAAACGTTGAACAAACGTCGTGTGTTTGCTGAGAAGTCATTCTGTATTCTTTTTATTTTGATTTCTGAACATTTTGTCTTCACTACCATTCGTTTTTGTTATACCATCAGTTCTAATTAGAAATTACTTTCATGATCATTTCAGTTTCGTTCTTTGACCATTTATCTGTTGTTACTAGTGCTTTGGTTATGGTCTGTATTAACACGATTCAAATTACCAGGTATCGTTCATCTCCGAAAGTCAATTGTTTTGATCTCAATATACATTTGTTCCCTACACTATAGGAAGCTGCAATGACATACTTAAAGGATATGCGCGCGCAACCTTGCGGTGATACCAGACGAATTGTTACGGAATCCTTTTTTACCATTGACTTTTTCATATTATATAAGGTTCAAGGAATCGGGCAGCAGCACAACGGTAACATTGATCGCCTTGGCATTTGGTGTAGCTTCTCTGAAGTCTGATGAAAGAGACAGAGTAAATACCGCAGTAGTCATGGAAACATCATGCATAAACACTTTACTGGTTGTGCTATAGTAATCTCTATAAAAGTGATATTGAGTTGTGATTCTGAGTCTTTATATTATAAATTACTCGCAAGTCTGAACTTCTATAAAAGTGATATTGAGTTGTGATTCTGAGTCGTTATATATGTTATAAATTACTCGCAAGTCTGAACCTCTATAAAAGTGATATTGAGTTGTGATTCTGAGTCGTTATGTTATAAATTACTCGCAAGTCTGAACCTCTATAAAAGTGATATTGAGTTGTGATTCTAAGTCATTATGTTATAAATTACTCGCAAGTCTGCAAAGCTCGGCGTACTCTGGCCACCAGACAGGCTGAGTCCGTTATACTTTTAGTGTTATTATAATCATGTTAAATGATGGTTTTACAAAATATAAATATTTCATTTCAGTTTACACCATACCTGTGTAGTCATTAATTCACAGACTTAACATGCAGACGACTATCGATTTAAAAATCCTGAATCAGGGTTTCAATTAAATGGATATTTGAGGGACTTTGAGAAAAATATAGATTTGGCGCTAAATAGTATTTACATAGTTCGCTATATTTACATAAATCTTTTTATATCTAATATATTCCTTGGCCCATGTCTGTTAATATTGATGTAACCATTCGGGTTGTTTGTTCAACACTCCCTGAATGTATACAGAGATTTGCCAACTGCTTTGTTCTAAAGTGTCATCATCCTCGTATCTACAGAGCCGAAATATTTCCCGATACCGTGTGAAGTAGCCATTTTCTTTTGTTGCGGTATGGCCGTTATATATTAGACAGATAAAACTTGTATAGTGTATAAGTGTACTTTAACATGACCATGGATCAGGAGGTAGCTACTACAATGACTTGTATGCATGGTGCTATTTCTTTTGAATTAAAAACCCATTTTTGTTTTGCAAAGTTTACACAAGGCAACCAGCCCCCCTTAAAACATGCGCATTAAAATTAGATCAGACTTTAAAAGGAACCTATAAGGGGAGATGTTCGGCAGATATTGCAATGGGTGTGGGCAGTGGAGCGGGTTGTTTGTAATAAGCGCGTACACTACAATAAATTGGTGGGGATTGATTGCTATGACGCGTCATTAACCAGTTAACACTGTAACAAGATAATGGTGTACCGCCGTATATAAATATATCACAAACAAAATGTTTAAAACCCAATACCCAAAGCTTCGTCAGCATGCAAAGGCATGTCATCTCTATCTACTGTATTTCAAACGCATACTTTGAGTATTCTTGTCTTACTTTGATAATTTCTAATCCCATACAGGCATTTTATGCTATGATTTTATGAATGAACAAATTAAGTATAATATAGAAGTTTGCTTTTGTTCTTCAGATTAAACTAACCAAACTTTTGTTATTGTGACTACACCTTAGGTACCACTAACTACTCTGAGGTATTACAAGGACGTTAGGCCACGCATTGTCAGTGTCATAGGACTTGTATTTCGGCGAAGATCGTATATTTGATCTCTGGCCGTTTGTATTTTATTTACCGACCCATGTTTGTACATATATCTATGAGACAGTCGAGTGCCAGTATATCTACCTGAGTGTGTGTCTCGGTATACATCACCTTCTCACCTGTACACAGACAGGAACTACACTTAATACTTATACAGGTAAGTCCGTAACAAAAAGCCATTTTACTTAACATCTTTTTTCATGATGATGAAAGATACTTTATATGTTTTAAGTAGTACATCAGGAAATCAGATAGCTAGCTATCGTATCTACTTAACCGTGATAAAAGAAGTGTTTCAAACTAAAACAACCTCGTTGATCATGTTACTTTTTTGACACGTGCTTTCCCTTTTTCTTAAGACGCTTACTCTTTCGGAACTCTTGTTCTTGGTCTCCAATATTTTAATGATCTCCTTGTAAACCTTTCGTTTGTTCATGTTTTGTTGGTTTCATCGATTTCTGTTGACGGTTTTGTTGACACTCCAGCATTATTTTTCTAATCGAGATTTAAAGTAATTTTAAAATCGAGTCAATGTCTGATCATTTCAATAGTCAAAGTGAATATAAGTATATAAAGAAAAACAATATAAACAAAATGTATTTAATTTTTGTAATCAGAAATGCTTTGAGGGTATGACATGAACTCCTCCGTAGCACTTTGATCTGCCTCTAGTTGTTTGGATGAGGTCTATGTTGTCCCCCCTGTTTTGTGGTCTCCTTCCTAATAGTTTGACTTGGTCCTCATGTGTTAACACTTTGATCTGCCTCTGGTTGGTTGGATGAGGTCTATGGTGTCCCTCCTGTTTTGTGGTCTCCTTCCTACTTCGTTTGACTTGGTCCTCATGTGTTAGCACTGTGGTATCATTTTTAATCTTACTCATCTACGTCGTGGGGTTTCGTATGATTTGGTGTATCAGAATTCCTGTTGTTGTCTCTTTGTACAGGAATTGAGTGAGGATTTCGTCCTAGATTCCTGACAATAGTTTTATATTTTTGTTTTCGTTTATACCCGAATGTGCTGATTCTGGTTTATTTTATCGTTTGGTTGTGAAGCTGTGGTATATTTAATCCTTGTCCGTTGGCGCTGTAGTATTTGTTTGAATAAGCAGTTTTTATAGTTACGATATCCTCATGCGTTGTAGTTACTCTATATGTGTGACCTTTTAAACGTACACGTGGTTGTACTTTAAACTGAAGAGTCATTATTAAACCGAGGCTCTAAGGAAATGTTAACGCAATCGGTAAAACAGGTTAATTCCTCCACTAAAGTACATACTGATATTCTCAGGCATTCCTCATTCAACTGTAACGTTTTCCAATATAAAACTTTTTAAAATGTACAGTTGCTTGTAAAATGTTATGTTTTCTTTGGAACTTATTCATGAAATACTCTAATGACATTTAAATCATTTTTATAATTAAATTGCCGGCTTTTCGATTTGATTATAGATTTCGGTGATTTTTCGAGGACATGCTAATAAGTTCAGGTATTCACGTATTCACAGTTTTGGTGTATAAGGTATAACTCATCTAAATACTTTCCATTCAGTCACGCGAGCGTCGATTCCTCTGTCGTGTTTTTACATTTAAGTGTGATTTCATTGATTTTCATTAGTCTACCTCAATAGGTAATGCCAAGGTATACTTTTAATTCTTCTGTTAAATATAAGCTTTATTTATTTTACAATTATTATGAAACACGTTATTTCAACTTATACTTATATCAATCACTCTTGTTGGCCCGGATGTCAGCGCGCGGGGGTCTTAGTGTGGGAGGAAACCGGTGTACCCGGAGAAAACCCACGTAATCGGGCAGGTGGTCCAATACCTTTTCACGTCCGATCGGGGAATCGAACCCCGGTCGCCTTGTTGAATTTGTGTAGTAAATTTTACTATTTTATTTCTCTCTCAACGACTTTCAAAATATTGTTCGTTAGAGCACTGAGTCAGTGACACATCTTTTTGGTTTGATTTGTGTTCGTCGCATCAGGATAATGATATATGAGCATACAAATCAAGATGGTAAAACGTTTCGCGAATTCTGAAATTACATTCAATTTTCACGAAATGTGCCGCCATAATAGATTTCATAGCTATGCTAGAAACGTCCTCTTCAAATATGCCCGTAGTCGGTCTATCAAGACTACCATTTAAGATAAAAAGATCTTCTGTTTCATTTGGTATTCAATAACGGTTTGATGATTACACACGTAATCGTTTTCAACATGTCATCATCTCATTTATGATAGTCTTGTATTACTGGCTGTTTTAGCTCCACATGTGTAGAGGATTGTTGTTTATCGTAACGTTAACTGTATGAAGTAAAACAATCGAACCAATAAATGTAATTAAACAAAACTCATAATGACAAAGAACGGTGTCAACTTTTTCCTATAAGAGATTTTTCATCCTCGCAGGGATTTTACTTTGATAGTATCTGATTAAAAAGTACTTTTATGACAACATTAATATTCACTAATATAATAGCTTTATGCTCCTACGGAATGACAATATTCAATTCATGTCAATTATCAATTATAATTGTACACTTTAAAACTACCCCTATATTATAATACACTGTGGTGGTATATGACGAAGGGTATACTATGTATATTGTATTAAGGCAGTGAGACAGATGACACCAAATATGACACCGGACAGGTGTGTTTTACAGGTAAAGTACATCGCACCTGTCCTAATAGTTAAATGATCACTAAACGAGTCGCCATTACACCAGCTGGTGTTAATCTCCAACTACTGATACCTACACTATCTAACCAGTGAACATTACTAATACCAACCGGTGAACATTACTTATATCAACCGGCGAGCATTATCTATCCTCCAATACACAGGGCAGCTAGTTTTATGTCGAAAGGGTAGTCCCAGTCTCGGGTAAGTTACTCGTAGCTTTTGCAGCTTTTTATTTGACATATTTTATGGTGATTATGATTATATATATACATATGATATACATCCAACGTACAACGCCAATTTCATTTCAAATATATTTTATTGATTAAACAAAAGTATTGAGCAACAGGCTTTGCCTATATAAGCTCTCTCCATGGCTTCCAGCATACTTTTGATATTTGTAGACATTGAATACAATATTTACATACATACATTTTATTTCAACTCATCTCATGACACTTGGGTACATTTATTGCTAGGTAATATACATTTAATTAGGCTGGAATAATATTTTCATGTTTTTACAAACAAACAAAATCATGCGATACTTGGACTTAAGATAAAAAAAATCCTTAAAAAAAATAGTAATTAGAAAAAGAAAAAAAAAATTGCGATATTGATATTTAATATAGTTGTAAAATTTGTGTCAAGAAAAGTAAATATACCGTTATGAATATACACAGTATTCCAAATCGAATTAAATATATGGATAAACGTCTTGAACTTGAGCAACTAAAATTTGCTACGGCAACATGAAATAAAGCAAAACTGATACATGCATGTATGCTGATAAAGAAATGTACCAGGACTTATTTGAAGTAGACATGTCTTGAGATGAATCAAATAGAAAATTAACTAAAAGAAAACAGAAAAAAATACAAAAAAATGAATATATAAGAACACAAAATAATCTCGAACACTCACTCATACACTCTAACACCACATTTGTATCTACCTGGCATGGGCCAATGACCGTCTATCCCTAACAGTGCTGGACAAAATACAGATTTCATGCACAGTATGGGATATTTTAATGATGCATCAAAAAACGTTTGTAAGTGTATTTGATATTTTATTATAGACGTTTTCATAAATATGTAGTGAAAAATCTTAAAACAGCTAGATAAAATCATCTATAAAAGGCAATTAAGGCATACGTATTTGATACGTGAAATTATACATAAAAGTAAGTAGGCTTCATAACAAATCAATGCTGTAATCATAGTGATATTATAACTAGTATCAGGTGAAAAACGATAAACGGATACGTATTTTCCAGAATTTATCTGATGAAATATTTGAGTAAATTTGAAAGGAATTATTGTAACAATATTTGAGGGTTTAAAAGCATCAGTTTAGATTATCGAGCTCACATTTTGATGGTAGGTCGTTCCCCCGGAGCTGGACGCTTCTTTATCTGGGGGTTCATAATGTTTTCATTTCGTTCTTCGTCAGTTCCTGTTGATGTCTGTTGTGTCAGCTTGGAGTTTTGCTTTATATTATAAACGGGAATGAAACCAATAATTATAAACAAGTGTACAAGATTAAATTTCTATATAGATGTGTTCTCACATGTATGTCATTGCTTTAGTATAACATATATATTTACTCATATACAAATATATAATTTAAAATATTGTCTCAGATAATTTATATAAACTCTATAACACAAAATTAGTATTTAGTTTACTGATATTTCATTTTAAAACTTTCATCTGAGTTCTCCCGTTCTCTTTTTATCACGAATATCACTACTTGTTACACTTCCATATTTTCAGACTTCATACTACATAAATACTCTAGATTACTAGACCTTATCGTGATATGTGTTCTTTGTGAATGATGCTTTCAGCATCATTCACATTTTTTAGTATCACTAGAATAATTACACATATAAATTAAGGCATACAGACTGAAAAAAGAGGAATTAATACTGGATAATCAGTTAATTTTTCATTCTATCTGGGGAATTTTGTGTTATTGTGTGTGACAACAACTCATTGCTCGGCTCTTATTTGTGGTACCTTAAACGCGATATGCTTCCACAGGTAGATTCTATCATAAAAGTAATTATGTATATCTTAAACGATTCATGACTAGTACTAAGAAAGCTGGTTTGAATTAAATCGCATATTATTCCAATTGCTATAATTAACTACAATTATATATTCATATTCAAATAAGGTCGAGAATAAACCTACATAGGTTCCTGGCGTGATTTGAAATGGAAAGGGAACAAACACCCGAATTTAATATCTTTAAATGAACAGCTTATTTCAGTTAATCTAAATTACGCTCCCCTAGTGCCACCTATATAGTGTCATTAGATTACGCCCATCTTGATGATTTTTTTCTATGGAAATAAAAAATACATAACACACTTTGTCAGGAGATAATATCTGTCTTAAATAAAAATGTCAAACAAATAAAAAAATGTAATATAACCTTGCGTTTGGTAATGGTTGACCGCAAAATAAGAAATCGGAGCTGCATTCTATTTAAAAAATAATCAGACAAAAACAGAGAAAGTGGTATAATTTTAATTTTGACCCTGAATCTCAATAAAAAGCGAAACTAGATCTGTTATTGAATCCTACAATAAATGGTTATCTAATGTCCTTAACCCTGGCGTAGTTGAATGGCAAAATTATAAAAACAAAATGGGACACATACATGTACTTGATTTATTACTTTATTCCTAATAAAGGTGGTTAAGAAATGCTTTATATTTTTTACTCCGTGGTATCAATAAGTTACTTACATCCAGTTTACATCTATCGGATACAGTGTAGACTATTTGTTAACGTGTTTCCTACCGGCGAAACTTATGAAAGCATTGGAATTAAATGGAGTGGCCTTGTGAGGAAAGTGTTTAAATGTCTACCGTCACTCCATTATCAGTAAATGTAGACTGCAGAACTGGAATAGTCGTGTATTTAGCTATATACAATGGAAATATTTCAAAGTTCTTGAGTTATTAAAGAAAGCGGTTTCTGCTGCATTCTATATCCATAGAAAAATGCCTAAAATGAAATATCGAATCAATGAAGCCTCTATCATCGATTGTAGCTTGTTATTATAGATGACTAAATTACTCGCTACGTTAAAGGACACCAGACGACTCTAGGTGGGGGAATAGTGCAGGTATTCACTTTAACAATTCTTTAGAAAATATCAAATTATGCCTTTATTATGATTTCCATTGTATATTTGATAAGTTATTTTCTTATTTAAATGATCACGACATCTGAGTCCAACATTCTGTCTACGTAAATGAATTCCTCAGCTTTCTGTGATTAGCTGCTTTTATTCTTTGAGATACATGTTAGGAAATGACTGTGATCTCTTTGTCATCAACAATTTTAAGCAGTGTTGGTTTATGTTATTTTCTCTCAGTATATCACCAATCTATACTTGTACAATAGGCTTTTAAAACAAGGCTTGATAGCAAAAACAATAACAGAACAATATTTCTTAAATATTTTTTTGTATAAGGATAATATGTTTTGTTGAAGCTAAAACATTTTAAGACAAAAATATAAAATTTACGATATTATTGTTTTAGGTCACCTGAGATTTACTCAAGTGACCTATTCTGTTCGCATTTCGTCCGTTGTCGTGCGTCGTGCGTAAACTTTTTACATTTTCGACTTCTTCTCAAGGACCAGAATATCATTTTTTTTCAAACTTGGTCAGAATCATCCTTGCTAGATGAGGCTACAAAATTGTAAAATCGGGATTCCTACCCCAACCCCAGGAGCCAGGGTGGAACCCCATAGAAAAAAATAATCAATATTTCAAAAATCTTCCTCTCCAGACTCAGAGGTACTACAGTCAATTTCTCTGCATGGATGGAAAGATCATCAAAGGCTCTATGTAAATTGTAAGTTTCAGTACGCCCGGGCTATCCGTTCTCTATTGGAGAGAAGGTCAAGTTAACTATAGTTAATATAGGGAAATAACACTTTTGGGTATATTTTGTCAATTTTCAGTAGGAAATTATTCTTACTTGGTTAAAATCATTCTTGGAGGAAGATGATATCAAATTATAAAATTGGGAGTCCTGCCTTAACCCCAGGGGCCAGTGTGGGCTCCAAAGGGGAAATTAACCAATATTCAAAAATCTACTTCTTGAGACCCAGAGGTACAACAGTTAGCTTCTCTACATGGTTGGAAAGATCATCAGGGGCTTTATGTAAATTACATAAATTGTAAATTTCAGTTCCCCCCGGCTATTCGTTCTCCCTTGGGGAGGGGGTAAATTTTACTATAGTTTATTTAGGGAAATAACCCTTTTTGGCATATTTTGTTAATTTTTAGCTGGAAATTAATAATACTTGGTTAGAATGATTATGATGCCAGATGGCAATTAGATGGTATGAGAAACTCAGATGCTGCCCCATCCCCAGGGGTTGGAGGGGTGGGGCCCGAATTGGGTAAATGGTTAAAAGTTCAAAAAGCTTCTTCATCAGACTCAGTGTGTTACAAACTTCATGGATAGAAAGGTCCTTAGGTGCATTATCGATTTGAAAAAATAAGATCCGTCCTTGCCCAAGGGGCTGGAGGGGTGGGGCCAAAAAGGGGGAAATGGCTGATATTTAAAAAAACACACTCTGCACTCAGATGGTAGAACATTCAAATTTCTGTTTTTTGGTGTAAATGCCCTTAGGTGTATTATAAAAACTGTTAGTTATATTACCCTTTGGTCATCAGTTCTCCTTGGTTTATATAGGGAAATAACACTTCTGACTATATCTTGTCCATTTTCAGCTAGAAATAATTCAAACTTGGTTTGGAATAGTTATAATGAAATTAAAATATAATAGTATCAGAAACTAAGATCCTGTCCTATCCCAGGGGTTGACCAGAGAGGAAAATTGGCTAACTAATAATAATAGATATTATATTTCTCAATAGCAAAATAATGTATTTAGAGTTCTTATCCTATGGTGACATGACGAGTATTGTATTTCACTTTGTTTACATGTTGATTTCCACATCACATCTCAATAATGAAATTGAGCTACCCTATGATATAACTCAGGTGACCGCTAAGGCCCTTGGGCATCTTGGTTATATCGCAGGTGAAGTTTCTTTAATCGGGTCGGATGATCAGATTAAGGTTTTTGTAGCTATGTATCACCAACAGATCCAAACTGTATGATTTATTAATAGTCAATAAAATAAAATTTTGAACTGCTAGTCAAACATATTATTTAGTCATTTAATTTTCATACGAATATTCCGGGTTTCGTGTAAATAAATTTCGAATTGAAAAACAAATTGCATTCTTTGACTTTCATTAAAGGTCGCAAGAATCGAATGTGTTAAAATACGGTTTGTCATAGGTGACCAGTCAGAGAAGGTTAGCTGTAATTGTTTTACTTAGTGAAGACTTCAATATACAAATGGTGATTCTCACTGGTTCTCTTGCATTTGGACTCAAGAATGCTTACCTTTGGAGTAAAATGTAGAATGAAAAAAGGAAATGTATGTATTATGAATTTTTAACTAAAATAACAATATTGTTTTTGAAACTTATGAACTATTTTATTCCATTCTCGAACTAAAAAGTACGTCAACGGTACTCACATCAAATAGGAAAGATGATATAAATAGAATATGAATTAAGTTTTATAAAGAGTATGAACTATTGTTTTAACTACCCGAGTTCTCGAGATTTACATGGCGGGTGTCACCGATGACGCAGAAGATGCTTCCCCTTCCGGAACACCTGGTCTTATTATGCTTGTACTTTTTTCAAAAGTCTCCTTGTAATTGTTTATCCTTTGTTCATATTTTGCCCTCGTTTTATCGATTTCGAGTACGAATTGTGGTTGTGTTGATACTTGCTACTTGTTTTATATAAACTCCCGTTGTCACTCTTTTTATGTAAATTGACAATTTGTCTTATTTTTCATTTTCATGTCAATAATGAATGTTTATCTAATTAGAATATCAATTAACTTGCATCAATAAACTTGCTTCATATATCAACATGATTAAACGGTTTTAAAAATAATTATCTTAAAATCCATACCCTCAATAAATTATTTAACAAATAAGTTTTTGAGTGACATTTAGCTGCCATTTGGTAAGGGTTCCCACTCACCTTAGTATAATGTAAGGAGGTATACTTTGTCCGTAGAAAAGTATATTGTTTATGTATATTTGTTCAGATTATACAAATTATTTTCAGTCAGCTACAACATGTTAGATGTTCAGTAAATAATCTGATAGTTAAAAGTGGCGTTGGTCTTGTATGTTAAGAAGTTCGTTACTTCTTGAAAATAGAATAATAACGATACTAAATTTCTACATCGATTCATGTTCCTTCAGCTTGAGCCTCATTCCTGATTGCCTTGTATCATTTAACAAAATCTCCACAATCGTCAAAATATTTCTACATGCATTGAAAGAACGTCTCCGACAATTACGTCCCCAAGATAAAATCGCTTGTGTTAATAAAAAAGGCAGATGAAAGAAAACCGATAAGAGAGGGTTTCGTATTTCGTGACTGATAGCAACTGGTAAGAAAAGCATAAAAAAAACCCTAAAAGTACATCGGTAGCTCCACATATAGCACACCTCATTATCAGATTAACACTGAAAAATCTCAAAATCTCACCAATTGTTTCTAGATCAAGTCATTGGTTATCCACTCACAGTACCGGGGTAGTGTCAACAAGTCCTCGTAATTAATTTGATAATTGATTTAGTTCCGGACACAATGACTCGTGGAAACGTGTACAAGCATGTACCAACGCCCCCTGGCTCTATATGTATGTTAGGGATGTTATCCACTAGCCACGGCGGTACTTATAAATGTAATACAGTGTGGGGTTTGTCGTTCAATCAGATTATCTCAGATCAAACAATTCTATATTCATAAACAAGGTACCATCTTATCTTTGACTGAGACTCGTAACCGTGACGCTAGGGGGCGCTCATCTTGATGACATTTGTGGAGAGGTCAAAGTGCCATTTTGTTAGAGAATTAGATATGTGTATTGAACCCTTACGTGACGCACTAGCCTATTTCATTGAAACTGATGTTATTTTCGAAACGTTTTTGTTAAATGTCTTTGCATGTTATAAACGAGTAATTTTATAATATTTCAATTAAAGTTTGGCCTACCACTGCGTTAAAGGTTTTTGCAGTCTGACGTGTGTTTACTAGCCGCTTTACTAAAAATTAATGGTTGTAAAGGAAAATTACTAGAGAGAAACGAGTAACAATAATAAAAGTAGTAAAATATGATAACCAAGGTTAGTATCATATAGTTATATACTGTTAATAGATAACCAAGGTTAGTATCATATAGTTATATACTGTTAACAGAAAACCAAGGTTAGTATCATATAGTTATATACTGTTACCAGATAACCAAGGTTAATATCATATAGTTATATAATGTTAACAGATAACCAAGGTTAGTATCATATAGTTATATACTGTTAATAGATAACCAAGGTTAGTATCATATAGTTATATACTGTTAACAGATAACCAAGGTTAGTATCATATAGTTATATACTGTTGACAGAAAACCAAGGTTAGTATCATATAGTTATATACTGTTAACAGATAACCAAGGTTAGTATCATATAGTTATATACTGTTAACATCCTTTTTTGAGCGCATTAAAATTTTAGTGCATTAACGAATTTACACAGAAAAGCGCATTGATGAATACGCGCAACCTCAAAATATTCAATAGAGAGCAGTCAACAAGAAGTTAAGTTGCCGCATTCATTATACACTACAGCAGCGCACTTCCCACATCGCGAAAATTTCTAAAAATAAAGTACCGTTGCAATATGCAAGTTCACATTGGGTAGTAAAGGGAAGAGATGTAAGGGGCAATGATACAGGTAATCATGGATACTATAGTTATATTGTTTACAAGGAGATCAGATGACTGTCACATACAGTGGTATTTAATTTAGTAGTAAATGGACGATAATTAAGTGACAATAATACAGGTAATCATGGATACTATAGTTATATAGTTTATATAGAGATAATCAAAATACTGTCACATAAAATGATATTCAATTTTGTAGTAAATGGACGATAATTAAGTGGCAATAATACAGGTAATCATGGATACTATAGTTATATAGTTTACAGGGAGATCAGCTGACTGTCACGTACAGTGGTATTCAATTTAGTAGTAAATGGACGATAATTGATGTTATCGCTCATCATACAGTAATTAAGTCACACATGGAAGATATTCGGGCTTCAATCATACAGTTATATTAAAAATAAAGGAAAGATAACCCAGTTTACCATTAATAACACAACACAATTTTAGTAGGAGGGCGATAATACAGTTACAGTTGACCTGTAGAAAAAGATCATAGTCACTGGATTGGTAACAAGTGACCATAGTAGTAAAGAGATAAACCACTTTAAAAATCTCCCTGCAGTAATACTAATTGTAAGGGAGAGATAACCAAAGGTCATATATATACTGTAATACAAATATATAGGGGAGATAACTAGTGACTGTACAGTAATAAAACATGTAGGGGAGATAACTTGTGACTGTAGAGTAATAAAACATGTAGGGGAGATAACTTGTGACTGTACAGTAATAAAACATGTAGGGGAGATAACTAGTGACTGTACAGTAATAAAATATCTAGTGGAGATAACTAGTTACTGTACAGTAATAAAACATCTAGGGGAGATAACTAGTGAATGTACAGTAATAAAACATGTAGGGGAGATAACTAGTGTCTGTACAGTAATAAAACATGTAGGGGGGATAACTAGTTATTGTACAGTAATAAAACATCTAGTGGAGATAACTAGTTACTGTACAGTAATAACACATCTAGGGGAGATAACTAGTGAACGTACAGTAATAAAACATGTAGGTGAGATAACTAGTGTCTGTACAGTAATAAAACGTGTAGGGGAGATTCCTAGTGACTGTACAGTAATAAAACATGTAGGGGAGATAACTAGTTATTGTACAGTAATAAAACATGTAGGGGAGATACCTAGTGACTGTACAGGAATAAAACATGTAGGGGAGATAACTAGTGTCTGTACAGTAATAAAACATGTAGGGGAGATAACTAGTGACTGTACAATAATAAAAAGATGTAGGGAAGATAACTAGTTACTGTACAGTAATGAAAACATATGTAAGGAGAAAACAAGTGACCGTATAGACACACACAGTGATATTAGTAATAAGGGGCATGTGCAACCAGGTAACCATTTATTATGTAGTTGTACCATTTATACAAGTAGGAAGGAAACCATACCAGAAACCAGTGACCGTCATATCATAGGATTTTCGCGATAACTTTACAGCAAATGCCTATTTTAGTCAAAATAATATAGGATTCCCGTGACAATATTGTATTACTAAAACGCTTAGTCACATCACATGATTTTTTTATTCATATGACCAGGTTGTGTTGTATAACTGATATACACTATCCATTACCAAACTGTCTAGGTGGAATCACATGTGATTGTGGGATACGTTCATCTTTCTAGATAAACGGTGTAAACTCCGTGGTGGATTTCATAGTCGCCGAGGTTTGCCATAACCTTGATGGTCATGGTATCTCTTTTGTGCTGTGGCACGGATTTAAAACACACTCTTTACCCATTAATATGAAATTTACCTGTACTCCTCTGACGTTTGATATTTACCTGTACTCCTCTGATGGTTGATATTTACCTGTACTCCTCTGACGTTTGATATTTACCTGTACTCCTCTGATGATTGATATTTACCTGTACTTCTCTGATGTTTGAAATTTACCTCTACTCCTATGATGTTTGATATTTACCTGTTCTCCTCTGATGTTTGAAATTTACCTGTACTCCTCTGATGTTTGATATTTACCTGTACTCCTCTGATGTTTGATATTTACCTCTACTCTTCTGATGTTTGATGTTTACCTGTTCTCCTCTGATGTTTGATATTTACCTCTACTCCTCTGATGTTTGATATTTACCTGTACTCCTCTGATGTTTGATATTTACCTGTACTCCTCTGATGTTTGATATTTACCTGTACTCCTCTGATGTTTGATATTAACTGTTATGAAGAGGTTTAACGCACCTTGATCCAACAGTAGTAATAAATGTTATAGTAGCAATCAAATATGTGTTTCTTGCATTCATCTCTTTGATCTGCTGTCCCTATTGCGTTTCCGCACGCATACATCTTCGTGAGTCCTTACCTGCTGTAAGGACGTTAACCCCAAAACAAACAAACAAACATTCATCTTTCGGTATTATTTCTTTTATTATTAAACGTTTTAATTGTGAAACTGTGGTACAGTTCTCATTCAAAAGAATATTTATATAAAGCGTCATCATCACAACAATAACCGGCGTCAATACTGCACTACGCTTTACCTTAAAAACACGCCTTATATTAACCGTTAAGCTACAGGTAAACCTATCTTTAACTGTTTCTGATAGCTGATCATAGAACGGCAATGTGACTAACACCGAAAGTTCTGTAACCATGTAAACGAATCCGTCCCGGTGCAAGCTAGATGATTGGTCATTATATGTCAATACAAGTTACCGACTTTAATCGTTCTCGAGGGACGTTTTATCATTTTCATGTCACAGACATCAAAAATAATTGTTCCTATCAGTTTTAAATCGAAAGTCGTTTAAGCCAGATGAGTTTACGCCAATACATAGAAAAGTTCAGACTCACAGGGTTTAAGGTGATAGATGTATCGAACGTTGTGAGTTATTGTTTAACCGTGTGAGCCATGAAGACATTAAAGAGATTTAGGATCGATCAGTACTGTCAAATCATTGATATGTATGGATAAATAAAACGGACCAAATTATAAAAAACAAACATGATCAGGTGTATGATAAAGCTTAAATCGCCTAGTGTCTATAGTTTCCCTACATTGGTCTAAATTGTATTCACAAATTCCAGGTGAAAATGGACGAAATAGCGAGCAGATCAATTTTCTACATTAAGGGGTCATCGAGTCCAGTGCATCTGTTGCCCCCTGAACATGTTTCTGTAGCGCCGACCAGTACTGAGAGTAATATATTTTTGTTTTCAAAATGTTTTTATTTATTCTATTTATGAAGTATATATGCCCGAATAATTTCCGAAATATTAACATGGAATAAGTATCGGTGCTAATTTCAATAAATAAGTTGAATTAGTGTTGGTGTTAATTAGGTATATTGCACCACAGAAATGTACACTCACGTACGTACTTTACCAAGCTATTGGAACACAGTGTTGGCACGACGCCTGGCTGTTTGTTTCATAAATACTAGAATATGCGGGTATGCTTAGGTTCACCTGATGTGACACGCGCAGGTGTTTCGGATATCAATCAATTTATGACAGAAATGTTATCTATATCAATCTGTTTCCTTACTGCATGTATGAGGTGCAGACTTGATGAACGTAGAATACAAGTGCGATCAACTCCTCTAGGATGGATTGTATTACATACCTCGTAGTGTTATTTAGTACAACAGAAAACCACGTGATAATATTCTAAAATAAAATATATGAATGTGTTTGTTGAATATATGCACAAATGTGTTTAATCTTCATGGTAATGGGCGAAATGACGATATCTGTCGATACTGCACAGTGTACTTTCCAAGCATTAGTTAGTACTAGTAGTATACTTCCTATTGTAGTAAGTGTTTTTCTGTCATTTGCAACAGTTGGCTGAGATGATGAATTTACAATTTTACAATAAATTCCAATAAGTTCATCTTTCCTGTTTTAACAAAGACATGTTAACCATACTACACCCAGTGGCGGGAACGCTAACCCTTCCGAGGTGCCTGGTTTCGCCTGATTGTTTGTGGGAGTTTGGATATCTTTCCTTTTGATTTTGTGTCCCCTCGACCCCTGTTGGTGTCTTTTTGAATCTAATTTGTGTTATCTTACAACTTGCAAAGTTTACAGAATAAACAACTTAGTTTGACTGAAGGTCTTATTTTGTCGATGTGTGTTGACTCTGCGTTATTTGGTTTGGTTTGGTTTAATTTTGTTTAACGTCTTATTAACAGCTAAGGTCATTTAATGACATGCCTCCATGTGTGTAGTGTATGCGTACTTGCGTGTGTGTAACTCTGCGTTATATATTTCTCTATTTCTCTATTTGAAAAAGATATTTTTGAGGGTCAAGCTACCTTAAAACTGAACCTAATTATTGGTTCACAGAATCCATTCCCCAGATACTTTATGGTAGACTTATATGTCTGTAAATAGCTACGTTCAATGACAATACCACTGCCGATACATTTAAAATTACCTGTATAGATATAAATTTAGCTTTCAGAACTAGGTCAATAACAATGCGATAAAAGACGATATCATTTGTAGGGCCCTGTAACGAGATAGACCTTACTTTGTATTGATTTTTTAAACGTTAAATTCGAATTCGTGTTGCTGAGTTGAACATATTATTACAAACAAGATGAATAGAAGTAACTACATAGAGTAATATTAGTTAATTATTGTATAAATATGTGCTTGCCCTTTGATAAGACTGTAACAGTCAATAAACACAATACGTCTAGGCTGGAATTATACTATCGGACACAACCATGGGACCTGAACGAGACACCGCGGATAATGAACACCCATAAAAACAAAGAATGACTCATATATTTAATATAATGTTATGACGTGAAGTAAAACAAAGATAAAACAAGAATATTAGCCATTTACAATCCAGCCGTTTTGGCAATTTTCGTGACTTTAAATCAGGTCTCCAGGATTTCGATAACTTATAACAGGTTACGCCACTTTAATGCTATACCATTCCCTGGCTTTGTGTGCGAGTATATATTGTAATGATTAGGCTGGTCTTTGTCAGGTGTTTAAACCATAGCGAAATGAGGCGACTAGTCTGTGCGGATCCAATCAATATACAATACATTAAGATACATAATGTAGCTCACAAAGAACCAGAAATTTCACGTTTAAACGCATAATGACAACTGAACTTGATCTACCGGAAGTCATTGATGAGGAATAATGGCACGTGAGTTAGCAGACGACTCGAATAAGATGGCACAACCGACCAGTGAAGGTATGTAATGGCGGAATACTGTAAACATAGAATATCGACTGACTGTGAAAGGAAAACCATTTAGTGAATATGGAAACACAAACTTGTGTCAATTTCTCAAACAACGGTAAGTTATGACGAACATCAGTATATAGAGGTATACGTGACAAACCCCTCTTAAAGACAAGCTAAAGAGATATAATTATTGAGGGTTATTTAGTAGCCAATACACGATGTGGTCACCCTCACACACCCTAGGTAAAACCGTAAAGAGATCGATAAGCTTATCAGCATTGATATATGTATTACTCTTATTTATTTTAACGGGTTCGAAGGATTTACCAGCGACGTTAACAATGCATCATTCAAAATAACTAAATATTTTTCTGAAATATTAACTCTCAAGAAAGGTGATGTAAAATAGTGTAAACACATATAGAAAGAACAATTGGAGATCATAAACATAGTTATAGAAATCGTGTATCAGGAATGTGATTAATGAACAGGTTTCTGTGGGGTTGCTCTGAGAAAGAACCCAGAATTTACTGGCAGCTTAAGATATATACTAATAATAGGCTTTCCGTCATTCCAAATTTAAATATTATAGAACTTAATTCGCATTTAGTTAAATTTTCTATTTTTTAACATATTTTATAGGCAAATATGTTATATTGTCAAAGGGATTGGTCAACAGGTACAGTTCACGTAAGCTGTGGTGGTACAGTGCAAATGACATTGGTTTATATCATCTTTATATTTATCTCATTTTCATGGTTACCTTATTACCTTATTTACAGGATAGTTTATGAATGTTTGTATCTCACCAAACAAATAGAACATAAATCGGGTGAACACAAATAAGGATGGTCTTTAACTTGGCACGCTGACGTAAATTATTCTTTGTCTTGTTTGGGAATGACCAGCTCTGATATGCCTCAACATAGCTAGACGCAATTGTCTTTGTATTAAAATGTAATTATATCTTTGCTGTGTCATCGTGAATTTCCTCTGGATTTTTGCCCCTACAACTCATTAGGTACGCATATGCCTGTCCAAGAAGGAGAGTTAGGTCAGCTTAAACTGTATTTTATTTTGTAATATAAATATGTAGATGTGTTTATTATTTGGTGAGCGAATTTTGTTATCTCTTAAACTATTTTACTGGCTATTAGATATCATAGTTACTAAAAATCTGTATACAGAGTAGGAACCAAATTCATACCTTGCGGTAAAACACAACTGATTCTGTCTAATCCTTTTTTATATATTTTACACGGTGTAGTGCTGCTGCAGTTATGCTGTAAAGATAATTGGATAATTGCATTTTTTCAGCTCTTTTTCAGCAGTTTAAAGATGTATAATATTAAATTGTTATCGTCTTTTACTATATATGATTAATATTGACACGTGCATTGGAACAGGTTTCTACAAATACAATGTATATAATTACCTTCCTTCTTGTGTTATTTTAGAGGCGGAACCAGATATGGCGATACCTTATGACTGGCAAGTGGGGAAATCTTTGGCTGAGACTAACAGGCACATGCTGAACAATGAAGTTGGCTGTGACGTCGCCTTTCTGTTGGGAGATGACCGCAGTGAGGTGTATGCGCACAAGTATGTTCTCATCAGCCGCAGCTGCGTATTTTGTGCAATGTTACATGGACCAATGGCAGAGCGAACATCCGAATACATCCACATTCCTGACATTAAGAGAGAAACGTTCAAACAATTACTGGAGTAAGTTTGTATACACATCTAATGTCAATGATAAAATTGGGCTTACTTGAATAATTTAGTAAAACAAGTATCTGTTTCTTACTAGACACTTTTGTTGCACAAACCAGTATGTTTCCTTCAAATTATCCGTCTATATGAAATACTGTTGTTCTTTTAACGTGTTTTATTTATTTACTCTCCTATGAGGCATACGTATAAGGCTTATGTATTCAAAAGGAACAAGGTTTGGTCTGTCAAAGCCTCGAAATAACAAATTCATTTTAATTGAAAACAAAATCAAAACGAATGCAATGTTATTCCATTTTACTCCACCGTATCAACGCAAAATAAATAAATAAATCTCACAATTGATCTACGAAAGGAAATAATGTCAATACGATCTATGTTTTTTAAATGTCAAAGATGTGTTTTTCCTACTCAAATAAATCCACTATTGTATTACATCGTCACGACTTCAAAAGTAACTTGGTGGTATAGAACGTGCACATGATGTTAAGGTACTTGTACGAGTACAGCGTCATAGAACCTGCACATGATATGTTAAGGTACTTGTACGAGCACAGCGTCAGTTCTGTGGAGGAATTGTTTCATGCAAAAATAATGGCGCTGATGAATTATTCAGTATATTGCCTGGTCGTAATGTTGCTGTAGGCTATTGACCAGCTGTATTGATTACACCGAGCTTTCAGCAGTAGTCTTACAACCACTCACCTCTCTCCACAGGTACATGTACTGTGAAGACACAAAGGTCGACACCAAGAACGCTCCATACCTACTCTACGCCGCCCGGAAGTACGGTATCGACGCGCTCGAGGAGAAGTGCGTGCGCATCCTTGAGCACGGCATCGCGGTGGAGAACGTTTGTGAGGTTATTCGACAAGCCTACCAATTTGATGAACATGAACTGAAGAAAAAATGTCTGGATTTTATATTTCATCACCCGAAAGACATTTTACGGTCAAATAACTTCTCCGATTTACCAGACCCAGTGGTGAGAGAGATCATCCAGGCAGACGAACTCGCTGTGAAAGAGGAAGTTGTCTTTGATGCGTTATTGCGGTGGTCGGAAATGGAGTGTATGCGACAAGAATTACCTGTTTCAGGTAGGAATCAACGGAGAATTATTGGCGGTATGCTGAAATACATCCGGTTTCCGTTAATGGGGGCTAATTACCTCAATAACATCGTGTTGCGCTCAGACATATTGAACAACGAGGAGGTCAGGGACATTGGGGATTTCTTCTCGGGTAAAAGTGAGGGTGAGACAAAATTCAAACGTGATCAACGGTCTTTAGGTGACAACCAGGTCCTCCATTGGCGGTTTGGGCCAGTTAGCTGTATCCACAACGAGGAGACCGCCATTTCGTTCTCAGCCTCTCGACAGGTGCTCGTACAAGGTGTGCAGGTGGACGGCAGTGTGTACTCTGACGAAATCTACGACGTAGATCTTTCTATCTTTGACACCAGTAACAAAGAACTTGGAAAAGTGAAAACAAAACTCGATATCAAGAAAAACAATTTATACGACGTTTTGTTTCATGCGGCGCCAAAAATCGACAAAGGCTACAAATATACTGTGATACTGAAGATACAGGGTACCCATGGTTACTACGGCACGAGCGGAAAGTCAAGTCTTCCCCTCCGGGACTCAAGTCCCACAGTAGTCAACCCAGACGGCGAGTTCACGCGTATTATCACAAACAAAAACCAAGTACCCGCCATTTTGGTGAAGCCCTTCATCCCAGCTTCCTGATTCTTACCTGTCCCATAACATTTGAAATGCCTCTCTTGTCCATCTAAGAAAATCTAATTAAAAGATATCCATGTTGTGACAGGGTAATCAATAGCTGGTTACACAATGCACCGAGCCAGACTACGGGCACGTACCTGATAGAATGACTCGTCCGGTAGGGGGTCATTAACAGGTGGACGTCTAACAGGACAGGATGATTGTCTGTGGGCTGCAGAAGGAAGCAATGTGAATGTTTTAACTCAAAAGCAGTCACGCGATTTGTTCCCTAATTTTTATTTATTTAACACGTATCATCGGTATATTGTATTCGCCATGACTGGCATTCAGCGATTCGAGATGAAAATATCTTAAAACTAATGATACTCATCGAGATCAGAACTAATCATAGGACTTTAAATTGTTATCGAACATTTCTGTAACTGACATATAGAGAACACATTCTAGTTGTGTCAATACCACGTAGAATTGTACGATGTCTTGGACTACTTACACATTGCTAACACTAGTTATATATTAATGTCAGAATGCGTTTTATCTTGTGTCTACTACATTCTCCTTTAACTGACTTCAAGTCGTTACCTGCTAACTGTCTATTCAATGTGTAGACGGTTTAGGTAATAGTATTAAGAGGTCGTTCGTGGGGTGAAGCTGATGTGACCTTTTATGGTCATAAGTAAATAATACTATTTTATACATTACCAACCACTGTAATATATAATACCATATAAGTGTGATTACAAACCACTGTAATATACAGTACCATATATACAATACCATATAAGTGTGATTACAAACCACTGTAATATACAATACCATATAAGTGTGATTACAAACCACTGTAATATACAATACCATATATACAATACCATATAAGTGTGATTACAAACCACTGTAATATACAATACCATATAAGTGTGATTACAAACCACTGTAATATACAATACCATATATACAATACCATATAAGTGTGATTACAAACCACTGTAATATACAATACCATATAAGTGTGATTACAAACCACTGTAATATACAATACCATATATACAATACCATATAAGTGTGATTACAAACCACTGTAATATACAATACCATATAAACAATACCATATAAGTGTGATTACAAACCACTGTAATATACAATACCATATAAGTGTGATTACAAACCACTGTAATATACAATACCATATAAGTGTGATTACAAACCACTGTAATATACAATACCATATATACAATACCATATAAGTGTGATTACAAACCACTGTAATATACAATACCATATAAGTGTGATTACAAACCACTGTAATATACAATACCATATATACAATACCATATAAGTGTGATTACAAACCACTGTAATATACAATACCATATAAGTGTGATTACAAACCACTGTAATATACAATACCATATATACAATACCATATAAGTGTGATTACAAACCACTGTAATATACAATACCATATAAGTGTGATTACAAACCACTGTAATATACAATACCATATAAGTGTGCAGATCAGTTTCTTTGAATGATACAATGTTCAGTTTCTGCTATATTTGAACAAGATGAAAGAGACAGTGTTAGAATAGCTACAAATAAGCGTCAACTGTTTATCGAATGTAAGTAATCCCTAACAGTATTTTAGTTTCATAAACAATTGTAATAACATTTTGTCATTATAAATCGTAAAATTGACTTTATTTATTGTAAAACTGAAATATCATTTTTTTTGGCACTTAGATTGTGTACGATGTCGTATTGACTACCTCTTCTTTACATATATAGAGAATGTGGATTGCTGATATGTCTACTGATATATATAGATAATGTGGATTGGTGATATATATACTGTTATATATATAGGATGTGGATTGTGGATATATCTACTGTTGTATATATGGGGCAAAGAAGCAATTCCAACAGTGTGGACAAGTTTAGGTTGTCAAATTTTCGGAAAACACAGTGAAACAGAACAGTTACATGTACATCATATTACAAGAAGATAGAATTGATATACTATAATTGAAAATATAGCTATCATATAAAACCAATATTCCACTTGGCTAAAGACAGCCGAAGGCAGCAATTAAGCTGAGAGCATCGCGGACAAGGAACGCTGATGTAGAGGACCTATTCTTGCGCAAGATGCACTATCATATAAAGTGAGTCAACGAGAGATATCAAAAACGTGGAACATGTGCATGTGGAAATCTGGCCCGGTAAATGTGAAAAATCTCCAATTTGCTACGGAATGTCTCATTAGTCGCCTCTCAATACAGCGATGGATCTAACAATCACAGCAGGGGGTCCACACTTAGTCGCCTCTTTTTAAGTAATTCGTATCCTACGGACATACCTCCATTAGGATCCAGTGTTATATGGGAATTTACCGTCCATATTACTTCTTTGACCCATACTGTTGTATATATATATATATGATGTGGATTGTTGATATATCTACTGTTATATAAATAGAATGTGGATTGTTGATATATCTACTGTTATATATATATAGAATGTGGATTAAAGGATGTGGATTGTTTATATAACTTCTGTTGTATATAAAGGATGTGGATTGTTGATATATCTACTGATATATATATAGGATGTGGATTATAGGATGTTGATTATTGATATATCTACTGTAATTTATATATAGGATGTGGATTGTTGATATATCTACTGTTATATATATAGGATGTGGATTGTTGATATATCTACTGTTATATATATAGGATGTGGATTGTTAACATATCTACTGTTATTTATATAGGATGTGGATTGTTGATATATCTACTGTAATTTATATATATAGGATATGGATTGTTGATATATCTACTGTTATATATATAGGATGTGGATTGTTGATATATCTACTGTTATATATATAGGATGTGGATTGTTGATATATCTACTGTTATAAATGTATATTGGATGTGGAGTTTTGATATATATACTGTTATATATATATAGGATGTGGATTGTTGATATATCTACTGTTATATACATAGGATGTGGATCGTTGATATTTCTACTGTTATATATATATAGAATGTGGATTGTTGATATATCTACACTGATGTATTATAGGATGTGGATTATTGATATATCTACTGTTATATAATTTGTAGATTGTCTATATGTCTATATCTTGCCTATGAAAATCTCCCTTTTCACTAGATAACCCCCACCACACACCCACGCCCGAATTCACATATTTCTGTCACCCCTAGGGTATGACAGATAGCACGTGGACTGAATCAATAACATGACGTCACGGGAACAATCAGAAATGACATCACAATTGACCGTCGCTCTCTATGAATCAGGAAGAGATTAAAATTTAAATCCTATTGTTTTCAAACATGGTATTTGAATGTTTGGGGAACAATTATGACCATTCCTATCTTAGGGGTGTTACAAAGACACCTCCAACCCTCGGGCTGATTCTTAGGTCATCTAACCCTCGAGTTAGACAACCAAATAAATCGTCCCTCGGGGTGGAAGTTTCTCTGTGACGACCTTAAAGTAGAGAAATATTGTATTAGTCTTCATTTTTTAAAATTCTTGATAGAGGAAATCGACACATTTTTGTAACATTTGTTATCGATGGAAGTTATCTTTTTTATTTGTGTATTTATGATGGATGAAGTCGTCAGCACTATTTCTGATTGAAGATATCGTCATTATCATTATTTATATATTTGTGACAGGAGAAAACGTCATCATTATCTGTGATATTTGAGGGAATAAGGCGTTGTTTGTGAGATGTATGAAAGGACATCGTCATCATCATATGTGACGAATTTCATTGTTATATTAACCAACGTCATTTATTCCATTGTGGTCGAAGTCATCAGTTTAAAAAGGAATCGATGCTCTGTATCTTCATCAATAGACATTTTTAAAATACTCTTAAATATAATCTGGCGTCGGGTATGGCATTAACCATCATTTTTTACATTTTAAATCAAACAAGTGTTTTAGTACCGTATAGGCGTTGGAAAATCAGCATTGTAGGAGTAACTAAAATTGTAAGTTGTATCGTACATTCAGATTTGTTGCAATATTTAAAATAACATCATTAATCGTCTAACCTTGCGCATCATTGCATAATGTTGTTATTGTTATTATTATAAATGAAAACTACGCATTTGGAAAATAAATGTTTTAACACAGAAAGGTGTGTTTTGTTGTTGTACATTATGCTGTTACTCCACGAACAGCGTTACATATAAAATGCACGTATAACGGTTAAATATAAAATGGCATGCAGATATACCAGATTATGTAAAAAGCCATGTACATATACCAGTTACATATAAAAAGGCTTGCACGTATACCAATTCCATATAAATGCATGTACGTATACCAGTTACATATAAAAAAAAAAGTATGTATACCAGTAATATATAAAAATGAATTATGCACATATACCAGTAACTCATAACAAGAGATCACAGAAGGATCTTGGCGCCCACCATTGTACCATCTTCATTAGTTCTATGTCAGTTCGATTTTTTTTTCTCTCTTTTATCTGTTTGATCAGTTTGCCTGTTCGCCATCTTAATCAATCTTTTTATCAACCTCAAAAGTTAACATGCACAACTCAGGACCAAAGGGAACCTCCAGTAAATTCTGAGAAATCGCGAGAACAAACTTAAAATGTAACAAGATGACTGGCCAATATGATTTAATATGCATAACTAAGAACAAGAGGAACCCTTATGTGAAATTTGAGAAAGATCCCTCCAATAATTTTTGAGCAATAGGGCTAAAATACTTTTACTCACAAATTCAATATGACCACCTGGCAGACATCTTGGTTTTCCAATCATCACCAAAATTAGAAATGCGGAACTAGGAACATTGGGAACCTTCATGTGAAATTTGAGAAAGACCCCTACTGAACAATCTGAAAAATAACGCTAACAAACTTTCATTTTCCAATTCAAGGTGGCCGTCTGTTGGCCGTCTTGGTTTTTTCTTTTGTCCCGAAATTTGTTTAACTAGGGACCATGGGGAACGTTCATGTTAAATTTGAGAAAGAACCCTCCAATACTTTCTGAGAAATAGCGCTAACAAACTATCAATCTCAAAATTCAAGATGACTGCCTGCACATATACCATTAATATTTCAAAAACACGTGTACGTATACCAGTAATATATAAAACACATGTACGTACTATACCAGTAATATATATAATACATGTACGTATACCTGTAATATATAAAAACACATGTACGTATACCAGTAATATATAAAACACATGTACGTATACCAGTAATATATACAACACATGTACGTATACCATTAATATTTCAAAAACACGGGGACGTATACCAGTAATATATACAACACATGTACGTATACCAGTTATATATAAAACACATGTACGTCTACCAGTAATATATGAACCACATGTACGTATACCAGTAATATATAAAACCACATGTACGTATAGCAGTAATATATAAAACACATGTACGTACTAAAACAGTAATAAATAAAACGTCATGTACGTATACCAGTAATATATAAAACACATGTACTATACCAGTAATATATAAAACACATGTACTATACCAGTAATATATAAAACACATGTACGTATACCAGTAATATATGAAACACATGTACGTATACCAGTAATATATAAAACCACATGTACGTATACCAGTAATATATGAAACACATGTACGTATATCAGTAATATATAAAACACATGTACGTATAGCAGTAATATATGAAACACATGTACGTTACCAGTAATATATAAAACACATGTACGTATACCAGTAATATATGAAACACATGTACGTATATCAGTAATATATAAAACACATGTACGTATAGCAGTAATATATGAAACACATGTACGTTAACAGTAATATATAAAACACATGTACGTATACCAGTAATATATACAACACATGTACGTATATGAGTAATATATAAAACACATGTACGTATACCAGTTATATATAAAACACATGTACGTATATCAGTAATATATAAAACACATGTACGTATAATATATGAAACACATGTACGTTACCAGTAATATATAGAACACATGTACGTATATCAGTAATATCTAAAACACATGTACGTATACCAGTTATATATACAACACATGTACGTATATGAGTAACATATAAAACACATGTACGTATATCAGTATTATATAAAACACATGTACGTATACCAGTCATATATATAACCACATGTAAAATATATAAAACACATGTACGTAAACCAGTAATATATACAACCCATGTACGTATACCAGTAATATATTAAACACATGTACGTATATCAGTATTATATAAAACACATGTACGTATACCAGTAATATATGAAACACATGTACGTTACCAGTAATATATAAAACACATGTACGTATATCAGTAATATATGAAACACATGTACGTATACCAGTAATATATAAAACCACATGTACGCATACTAGTAATATATAAAACGCCATGTACTATACCAGTAATATATAAAAACACATGTACGTATAATATATGAAACACATGTACGTATACCAGTAATATATTAAACACATGTACGTATACCAGTAATATATAAAACCACATGTACGTATACCAGTAATATATAAAACGTCATGTACTGTACCAGTAATATATAAAAACACATGCACGTATACCAGTAATACATAAAACCACATGTACGTATACCAGTAATATATACAACACATGTACGTATACCAGTAATATATAAAACGTCATGTACTGTACCAGTAATATATAAAAACACATGCACGTATACCAGTAATATATAAAACCACATGTACGTATACCAGTAATATATAAAAACACATGTACGTATACCAGCAATATATAAAACCACATGTATGTATACCAGTAGTAAGTAAAACGTCATGTACTATACCAGTAATATATAAAAACACATGTATGTAAACCAGTAATATATAAAACACATGTACGTAAACCAGTAATATATACAACACATGTACGTATATCAGTAATATATAAAACGCATGTACGTATACCAGTAATATATGAAACACATGTTACCAGTAATATATAAAACACATGTACGTACTATACCAGTAATATATGAAACGTCATGAACGTATACCAGGAATATATAAAACACATGTACGTATACCAGTCATATATATAACCACATGTAAAATATATAAAACACATGTACGTATACCAGCAATATATAAAACCACATGTATGTATACCAGTAATATATAAAACGTCATGTATGTATACCAGTAATATATAAAACGACATGTACTATACCAGTAATATATAAAAACACATGTATGTAAACCAGTAATATATAAAACACATGTACGTACTATACCAGTAATATATGAAACACAATGTACGTATACCAGTAATATATTAAACACATGTACGTATACCAGTAATATATAAAAACACATGTATGTAAACCAGTAATATATAAAACACATGTACGTACTATACCAGTAATATATGAAACACATGTACGGATACCAGTAATATATAAAACCACATGTACGTATACCAGTAATATATACAACACATGTACGTATATCAGTAATATATAAAAACACATGTACGTATACCAGCAATATATAAAACCACGTGTATGTATACCAGTAATATATAAAACGTCATGTACTGTACCAGTAATATATAAAAACACATGCACGTATACCAGTAATACATAAAACCACATGTACGTATACCAGTAATATATACAACACATGTACGTATATCAGTAATATATAAAAACACATGTACGTATACCAGCAATATATAAAACCACATGTATGTATACCAGTAGTAAGTAAAACGTCATGTACTATACCAGTAATATATAAAAACACATGCACGTATACCAGTAATACATAAAACCACATGTACGTATACCAGTAATATATAAAACACATGTACGTACTAAAACAGTAATAAATAAAACGTCATGTATGTATACCAGTAATATATAAAACACATGTACTATACCAGTAATATATAAAACACATGTACGTACTATACCAGTAATATATGAAACGTCATGAACGTATACCAGTAATATATAAAACACATGTACGTATACCAGTCATATATATAACCACATGTAAGAATATCAGTAATATATAAAACATATGTACGTATACCAGTAATATATAAAACACATGTACGTATACCAGTAATATATAAAAACACATGTACGTATACCAGTAATATATAAAACACATGTACGTATACCAGTAATATATAAAACACATGTACGTATACCAGTAATATAAAAAACACATGTACGTATACCAGTAATATATAAAACACATGTACGTATACCAGTAATATATAAAACACATGTACGTATACCAGTAATATATAAAACACATGTACGTATACCAGTAATATATAAAACACATGTACGTATACCAGTAATATATAAAACACATGTACGTATACCAGTAATATATAAAACACATGTACGTATACCAGTAATATATAAAACACATGTACGTATACCAGTAATATATAAAACACATGTACGTATACCAGTAATATATAAAACACATGTACGTATACCAGTAATATATAAAACACATGTACGTATACCAGTAATATATAAAAACACATGTACGTATACCAGTAATATAAAAAACACATGTACGTATACCAGTAATATATAAAACACATGTACGTATACCAGTAATATATAAAACACATGTACGTATACCAGTAATATATAAAACACATGTACGTATACCAGTAATATATAAAACACATGTACGTATACCAGTAATATATAAAACACATGTACGTATACCAGTAATATATAAAACACATGTACGTATACCAGTAATATATAAAACACATGTACGTATACCAGTAATATATAAAACACATGTACGTATACCAGTAATATATAAAACACATGTACGTATACCAGTAATATATAAAACACATGTACGTATACCAGTAATATATAAAACACATGTACGTATACCAGTAATATATAAAACACATGTACGTATACCAGTAATATATAAAACACATGTACGTATACCAGTAATATATAAAACACATGTACGTATACCAGTAATATATAAAACACATGTACGTATACCAGTAATATATAAAACACATGTACGTATACCAGTAATATATAAAACACATGTACGTATACCAGTAATATATAAAACACATGTACGTATACCAGTAATATATAAAACACATGTACGTATACCAGTAATATATAAAACACATGTACGTATACCAGTAATATATAAAACACATGTACGTATACCAGTAATATATTAAAACACATGTACGTATACCAGTAATATATAAAACACATGTACGTATACCAGTAATATAAAAAACACATGTACGTATACCAGTAATATATAAAACACATGTACGTATACCAGTAATATATAAAACACATGTACGTATACCAGTAATATATAAAACACATGTACGTATACCAGTAATATATAAAACACATGTACGTATACCAGTAATATATAAAACACATGTACGTATACCAGTAATATATAAAACACATGTACGTATACCAGTAATATATAAAACACATGTACGTATACCAGTAATATATAAAACACATGTACGTATACCAGTAATATATAAAACACATGTACGTATACCAGTAATATATAAAACACATGTACGTATACCAGTAATATATAAAACACATGTACGTATACCAGTAATATATAAAACACATGTACGTATACCAGTAATATATAAAACACATGTACGTATACCAGTAATATATAAAACACATGTACGTATACCAGTAATATATAAAACACATGTACGTATACCAGTAATATATAAAACACATGTACGTATACCAGTAATATATAAAAACACATGTACGTATACCAGTAATATATAAAACACATGTACGTATACCAGTAATATATAAAACACATGTACGTATACCAGTAATATATAAAACACATGTACGTATACCAGTAATATATAAAACACATGTACGTATACCAGTAATATATAAAACACATGTACGTATACCAGTAATATATAAAACACATGTACGTATACCAGTAATATATAAAACACATGTACGTATACCAGTAATATATAAAACACATGTACGTATACCAGTAATATATAAAACACATGTACGTATACCAGTAATATATAAAACACATGTACGTATACCAGTAATATATAAAACACATGTACGTATACCAGTAATATATAAAACACATGTACGTATACCAGTAATATATAAAACCACATGTACGTATACCAGTAATATATGAAACACATGTACGTATACCAGTAATATATAAAACCACATGTACGTATACCAGTAATATATGAAACACATGTACGTATACCAGTAATATATAAAACCACATGTACGTATACCAGTAATATATGAAACACATGTACGTATACCAGTAATATATAAAACCACATGTACGTATACCAGTAATATATGAAACACATGTACGTATACCAGTAATATATAAAACCACATGTACGTATACCAGTAATATATGAAACACATGTACGTATACCAGTAATATATAAAACCACATGTACGTATACCAGTAATATATGAAACACATGTACGTATACCAGTAATATATAAAACCACATGTACGCATACTAGTAATATATAAAACGGCATGTACTATACCAGTAATATATAAAAAAACACATGTATGTATACCAGTAATATATAAAACACATGTACGTATACCAGTAATATATAAAACACGTACGTATACCAGTAATATATGAAACACATGTACGTATACCAGTAATATATAAAACCACATGTACGCATACTAGTAATATATAAAACGGCATGTACTATACCAGTAATATATAAAAAACACATGTATGTATACCAGTAATATATAAAACACATGTACGTATACCAGTAAGATATAAAAACACATGTACGTATACCAGTAATATATAAAACCACACGTATGTATACCAGTAATATATGAAACACNGATATAAAAACACATGTACGTATACCAGCAATATATAAAACCACACGTATGTGTACCAGTAATATATGAAACACATGTACGTATACCAGTAATATATGAAACACATGTACGTATACCAGTAATATATACAAAACATGTACGTATACCAGTAAGATATAAAAACACATGTACGTATACCAGTAATATATACAACACATGTACGTATACCAGTAAGATATAAAAAAACATGTACGTATACCAGCAATATATAAAACCACACGTATGTGTACCAGTAATATATGAAACACATGTACGTATACCAGTAATATATACAAAACATGTACGTATACCAGTAAGATATAAAAAAACATGTACGTATACCAGCAATATATAAAACCACACGTATGTGTACCAGTAATATATGAAACACATGTACGTATACCAGTAATATATGAAACACATGTACGTATACCAGTAATATATGGTACACATGTACGTATACCAGTAATATATACAACACATGTAGGTATACCAGTAAGATATAAAAACACATGTACATATACCAGTAATATATAAAACCACATGTGCGTATACCAGTAATATATAAAACACATGTATGTATATCAGTAATATATAAAACACATGTACGTATACCAGAAATATATAAAACACATGTACGTATACCAGTAACATATAAAACACATGTACGTATACCAGTAATATATAAGAACACATGTACGTATACCAGTAATATATACAAAACATGTACGTATACCAGTAAGATATAAAAACACATGTACATATACCAGTAATATATAAAACCACACGTATGTATACCAGTAATATATGATACACATGTACGTATACCAGTAATATATAAAACAACATGTACGTATACCAGTAATATATAAAACGTCATGTACTATCCCAGTAATATATAAAACGTCATGAACGTATGCCAGTAATATATAAAACACATGTACGTATACCAGCAATATATAAAACCACACGTATGTATGCCAGTAATATATGAAACACATGTACGTATACCAGTAATATATGAAACACATGTACGTATACCAGTAATATATACAACACATGTACGTATACCAGTGAGATATAAAAACACATGTACGTATACCAGTAATATATGGTACACATGTACGTATACCAGCAATATATAAACCCACACGTATGTATACCAGTAATATATGAAACATATGTACGTATACCAGTAATATATAAAACCACACGTATGTATACCAGTAATATATGATACACATGTACGTATACCAGTAATATATACAAAACATGTACGTATACCAGTAAGATATAAAAACACATGTACGTATACCAGTAATATATGAAACACATGTACGTATACCAGTAATATATAAGAACACATGTACGTATACCAGTAATATATACAACACACGTACGTATACCAGTAATATATAAAACACATGGACGTATACCAGTAATATATAAAAACACATCTACGTATACCAGTAATATATAAAACACATGAACGTATACCAGTAATATATAAAAACACATGTACGTCTACCAGTCATATATAAAAACACATGTACGTATACCAGTAATATATAAAAACACATGTACGTATATCAGTAATATATAAAACACATGTACGTATACCAGTAATATATGGTACACATGTACGTATACCAGTAATATATAAAAACACATGTACGTATACCAGTAATATATAAAAACACATGTACGTATACCAGTAATATATAAAACGTCATGTACTATACCAGTAATATATAAAACGTCATGAACGTATACCAGTAATATATAAAAACAACACATGTACGTATACCAGTAATACATAAAACCACATGTACGTATATCAGTAATATATAATGCACGAATACCTATTACTTATAGATACCGAGCAGGTCTACCACTTACATGTAGAAAAAAACGTGCATATATACCAAAAATATATATAAAGTTATATGTTATCTAAGTAACATATAAAAATGACACGTATGTATACCAGTAATATATATATATTAATGCACGTATCAACGTATACCAATGAAATATATCCAATAATATACCAGTAATTTAGAAATAGAAATGGCCTGCGCGTTTAAAAGTAAAAAGAACTGCATATGAAATGGTATGCGTGTATACCAGTAATATGTAAAAGACATCTATGAATATCAATACACCATATCAGATACAACAACAGTGTTAAATATCTGCCATCTGTGACACGTATGCTGGTTTCCCTTCTGTTTCGGTGTTGTATGGTAAATGTCTGGATAGTGGTTCAAACAGTTTATCAGTATGTCCGGTACTATCTTTTTGTTAAAGTAAATTGAGCTTATTGAATATAACATTGTTTAAACTATAAACCAAAATAGGGTATTTCTGACTATCTCGTCTGTACGGATCCCATCTTTGAACTGTCCCTCACACTTGACATTTTATACACAGACTGAATGTGTCTCTGTGTAAACTCACGCCGTAGTTCTATGTCTACAGTAATGTCTCTCCACGGTGTACCAGCAAATGTACGTGCTTTGTCTGATTCCATCCATCCGGGACGCGACATATGTTTCACACGGTAAACTCAATCAATGAATTGGCCCATGAAAGAGATCCGTTAGTGGCCCAATCATCAGAAGACATCTGTCCCATATGACTTCAGAGCCCAGTTGTTCAAACGGTGATTAGCTTATTGTCAAAGTGAGTATGTTAGTCCTTGTGATGCTACTTTACTTAGTTACTTATTTCATCAATCGCGCCCCTTTAGGTCTACATTCACATTTCTCACCCATAATGTATATGTCAATCCTCGAACCATTCTGTACTGAAGATCCCTTTGTGTCCCTTGCAACCTTTAATGCAACCCATTAAAAATATCACATCTGATGCAAACAAATCACGAGATGGTTCTTAGAAAGCAATTTAAGGTAAATTCACCTCGCATCAAAGAATAGTATACAAGACCAGTATAAGACCAAAGTACAAAAAATAGCACGTTACATCACAAACAGATACCATAACACAAGCTCAGTAACAGACATTGTACACACTCCTCAAAGTCAACACGATACCAACAACATAAACCAAAGAGCAGCACATTACGTCACAAACAAATACCATAACACAAGCTCAGTAACAGACATGGTACACACTCCTCAAAGTCAACACGATACCAACAACATAAACCAAAGAGCAGCACGTTACGTCACAAACAGATACCATAACACAAGCTCAGTAACAGACATGGTACACACTCCTCAAAGTCAACACGATACCAACAACATAAACCAAAGAGCAGCACGTTACGTCACAAACAGATACCATAACACAAGCTCAGTAACAGACATGGTACACACTCCTCAAAGTCAACACGATACCAACAACATAAACCAAAGAGCAGCACGTTACGTCACAAACAGATACCATAACACAAGCTCAGTAACAGACATGGTACACACTCCTCAAAGTCAACACGATACCAACAACATAAACCAAAGAGCAGCACGTTACGTCACAAACAGATACCATAACACAAGCTCAGTAACAGACATGGTACACACTCCTCAAAGTCAACACGATACCAACAACATAAACCAAAGAGCAGCACGTTACGTCACAAACAGATACCATAACACAAGCTCAGTAACAGACATGGTACACACTCCTCAAAGTCAACACGATACCAACAACATAAACCAAAGAGCAGCACGTTACGTCACAAACAGATACCATAACACAAGCTCAGTAACAGACATGGTACACACTCCTCAAAGTCAACACGATACCAACAACATAAACCAAAGAGCAGCACGTTACGTCACAAACAGATACCATAACACAAGCTCAGTAACAGACATGGTACACACTCCTCAAAGTCAACACGATACCAACAACATAAACCAAAGAGCAGCACGTTACGTCACAAACAGATACCATAACACAAGCTCAGTAACAGACATGGTACACACTCCTCAAAGTCAACACGATACCAACAACATAAACCAAAGAGCAGCACGTTACGTCACAAACAGATACCATAACACAAGCTCAGTAACAGACATGGTACACACTCCTCAAAGTCAACACGATACCAACAACATAAACCAAAGAGCAGCACGTTACGTCACAAACAGATACCATAACACAAGCTCAGTAACAGACATGGAACACAATATTCAATGTCAACACGCTACAACAAAACATAAACCAAAGAGCAGCACGCTACGTCACAAACAGGTACCATAACACAAGCTCAGTAACAGACATAGTACACAATATTCAATGTCAACACGCTACAAACAACATAAACTAAAGAGCAGCACGTTACATCACATTGTTTTATTATATACTGCGTAAATCTAATAGCGCACGTATCTCATTTGACCCCGAGTACCGACAGAGGAGAGAACAGAATACGCCGTGACCATCACAACATTTATCCCTTGGAGGGCCTCATGGCAAATCAAACTAACTCACAAGCGGGGATGGAGCTTGCGACTATACCCAGCTCTACTATTGGCAAACCATATCAAAACAAGGAACAACTCGTCCCTTTCACACAAATCGAGGAACAGCCTAACTTCACTGATAGCGACAGCAAAACCGACCCTAAGGTACTCATAGCTGCAGGCAATACCTCGATCAAGAATGCAACCTGTCCACACTGTAATGAATCCTGCACAGAACTTTCACTGATGTGCGAGGACTGTCTCCAATGGTTCCACTATAGTTGTGAAGGGCTATCACCAAAAGAAATTAGAGAATGGGAAAACACTAGTCGACAATATACTTGCAAGAGCTGCCACCACTCGGTATTTTCACGAATCAAGATCTCTTGAAACTACTGTCCACAGCGATGACGATAACGATCCACCGACGATCACTACCGACAATAACGACAGCACTGCCGCTACAACTTATGATGACCACGTCACACTCGTTGACCAAGCGACAAACACAGACAATCCATTACACTGTGACATTGAGGAGCTGCGCACCAAAAATCCATCAAGGAAAAGGAAGCCAGACTCAAAGTAAAAGAGAGTAAGATAGCAGACCTGTCAAAACAGTTGGCATCATCTAAGGCATACACCATTAGTCTGGAGGAGCAGATTGCTGAACTGAGGACATCCTTGAAACTGAAAATCACTACAGGAGCCCAGGCACTTCCTGGAGTACTATCTATGAGAGTGGACATGCTTGAAAACAGAATGAATAGTATGATGGGGATGTTAGATACATCAATGGAAATGAAAACTAAACAGCTGCATAACACCAATGCTGGACTCCAGGACAGCACAACCAAGGACAGCACAACCCAGTCAACTAATATAAAATCACACAACTCTAATAAGAATCTAAATAACCAACCTGTGCAAGAACGTAAAAGGACAGCACCACCTGAAATAGCACCACAAGTGGAATCAAGGGACAGTCCCCAGATCAGCCATGTGGTTATTGAAGATCACCGTAATCCCCACACGGGAGACTGCTCTCCACCGAAACTAAGAGCTCGACAGAACCAGAATGACTCCCCTATGCATTACTCTATTCCAGAACAACAAAACCACTCTGGAACCACTAATAATGAACAGAACCATTTTTTAGGATGGGGCCAAAGGAAAGTTGGCAAGAAGAAGAAACAGAGGCACCACCCAAAACCTACAACCATACCACTCAAACATCCAGCTGTGACCAACCAAACATCATTAATGATGTCACATTACCCTCTGGCAATACCACTGACCATACAAAACCCAACTCCTCTGCAGCCTCGACAAATAGGTCATCCAGTGTACTACGCAACATCAAACTGGCCACATTTAATGTCGAAAACGTCATTACAAACCAGATATTTCTAGAATTACTTCTGAAGACGTCTTACATGGTTGGGCTGCAGGAGCACTGGCTATTCACATTCGAACAGGAGAAGCTAACAAGACTTGCTGATGAAAATGGATTCTCGTGCACTATCAAATGCAGTGACGGCGAAGACCCAAAGCGAGGCCGAGGGGCATGGGCGGTGTGGCACTCTTATGGAAAAAAGACTTAGACCCTCATATCACAACTCTGATGGAAGGGGGTACGCGCATCTGCGCAATACAGCTGTCAGGGATCAACAGAAATTTGATCATAATTAACTCTTATCTCCCATGTCGAGGACGCAGCGCGGAAGACAACTTTCAAGACTCCATGACTCAGCTGCACGAGATGATACAAAAATATTCACCTGTCTCAGATATTATAAGTATGGGAGACTTCAATGCTTCTCTACATAGGCAACCTCCAAACTCACGGGATAGGAAATTTAGAGACATGATCCAGAACATGGGATTGATAACTCAACCAACATACCCAACAACTAAGACGTTCCTTCACTACACAGGTCATTCATCGTTGATTGACTATATACTACGGACACCATCAGCACTCGGGCTCGAAATCCAAGTCTGGGACAGAGACTCATTGAATCTCTCAACCCATAGTTCGGTTACTGGAGCAACAGCAATCAATCTACCTGTAATTTCAAAGAGCCGATCGAATCCATCAGATCATCCGACCTCCCATATAGCACGAGTCAACTGGAAGAAGGTCAACACACACAACTATCAACAGTCTATCTCGGAAAAACCGAACCGTCTTGACACCAATGGAATGGACACACAGGAGCTCCTGAATACAATAACAACAACCTTGCAATCATGTGTTAAAACAGCCTGTCCTACCAGGAAAGGCAGAACAAAGAATACCCATAAACGGCAATGGAGTGATCAACTCAAATCATTGTGCTCCGACAGCACAAAGGCATACTGGCTCTGGAAACAATCTGGAAAACCATCTGGTCCATACAACCACCTGCTCATTAAGTGTAAGGTAGCTAAGAAGGCGCTAAGGAAACACCAGAGACAAACCAATGCTGAAAATAGGAAGCAAACATACAACGATATAATGGAGGCCCAACCATCGGACTTGAAACTGTTCCATCACTTTATTAACAAACAGAGAGGAAAAAATGGCACCCGTAAACTCTCACATCTCGTCGTTGACGACCGATATCTTCAGGATAACGATGAGATCTGTGCTGGATGGGCTCGCTACTTTGAACACCTTAGCCAACCAGACACCAGCAATATTTATGACAACAAATACCAGGAACTAAGTCAATAGTGACATCAAAAATATAACTTACCTCTGTAGACAAGCTACCAAAGCAACTTATACACAGGAGGAAATCGGAAAGATCATCACCACCTTGCACAACGGGAAAGCAGCTGATGGGGATGGAATAACAGCAGAACATCTCAAGTATGCTGGTACTAGTCTCCACACCGTCCTGACGGAACTGTTCACCAAATTCCCAACGACCAAACAATCCCAGAAACCTTCAAGTCAGGAATAATCACCCCTATTTACAAGAAGCAGGGCAAACCAATAGATGACCCAAACTCATACCGCAGGATCACTATCTCCAGCATCATCAGAAAAACCTTTGAAAAATTACATCTGCAAAGGAACAGCAATGTCATAGAAGGCCACCTCAATAAAATGCAAAAGGGCTTCACTAAAGGAACGTCTCCCACTAATGCGGCACTACTACTGACGGAATGCATTGCGGAGTGTACGGACACAGGCAGTACCCTCTACGCAGCCTTCCTCGATGCCTCTAAGGCCTTTGATGTAGTATGACACAATTCTATGTTGCGACGTCTCCACCAATACGGCCTCCAGTCTACTGACTGGCTTCTTATGAAAGAGTGGTACAACAACCCTAAATCCTGCGTCAAATGGCAATGCAGCATCTCAGAATGCTTCTCAGAACAGCAAAGAGTCCGTCAGCGTGGATGCTGGTCGCCAACAGCATACAAGATGTTCATAAACCCATTCCTGGACCTCCTGGAGAAATAAGATCTGGGCCTTAAAATAGGGACGACACATGTAAGCAGCCCTACTTGTGCAGACGACATAGTTCTGCTGTCAAAGGATCCATGTGAGCTACAAGTGATGCTCCATCTTCAAGGACACTTTGCGTCAAAAGAACGATACTCTCTTAGTGCCACTAAAAGCAAGATCATGGTCTTCAATCGTCCGAAACTCCTTGAAGTGGACCAAGTCAGCCTGGACCTCATCAACAAGAGTCTAGAAGTAGTATCAAAATATAAACACCGGGGGATAAACAGGTCATCATCTAGTAAAAATTCTGTTATGAACATCTCAGAAGAAAGGGTCCAGCTCGCCAGGAGGACAGCCTATTCACTAATGGGAGCCGGCTTACACGGGTACAGTGGAGTGAACCCCAAGGTTATAATTCAACTGTGGAATACTTATGTAAGGCCAAGGATGCTGTATGGGCTCGAAGCGGCCATCCTGAGCAAAAAGGACATGTCCAACATCAACCGCTACCATAAACAAGCCCTAAAGCATATCATGGGACTACCGTCATCTACCGCCGACTCTATACTGCAGTATACATCCTATCTGGAGAACTCCCAGTTGAGGCCTATCTAAACAAGCAAGCCCTAATGCTCTTCGGTAATGTAATTAGAACAGACTCCCCCTGAGAGGAAAATCGCCCGAAGACAACTGAGTATCAAAAGCTCAACATCAAGCAGTTGTTATACATATACAACAACTGACAGAAAGGTATGGACTCCCGTCAGCCCTCCATCTGTTGGACACCGCCTATACAGAGGGAAAGTGGCGAAACCTCGTCAAAACTGCCATCAATGTCTTCTGGAAAAAGCATGTGGAACACCTACGCCAAGGCAAATCCTTGCTGTCATACCTACACCATAACACCGTGCACATTGCATCAGTTCACAATGTTTTTGATTCGGTGCCCATGGACACCCTGGCAGTGAGGAAAGCCACCATCAAAGCAAAGCTTCTTGCTGGGTCATACACGCTTCAAAGCACCAGAGCGAAATACCTCAAAAACTGCAAGCCATTATGTCTCATGTGCCAAGCCAGTAGTGAGGATAGCCGACACTTTGTACTTATATGCCGAGCACTGGAACCTGTCAGAAGTCGGTACATACCGCTCATACATCAAGAAATCATTAAAAACTGCGACCATATAGTTGGCTAAATTCCTGTATATACATATCTCCATTCACTCGATGCACATAGGTACATATACTGGTAGTTAGATCTAATTAACCCTGTACATAATAACTGAGATATAGGTTGTTTAAACTGTCTCTCTCTTTCTCCTCACATTATAAGTTCACCCAAACTTAGTCCACAAAGATCATTGATTAAGCTCTACTTTCCCATATACTACTCAGCAAATATTGCAATACAGACTTGTATAGGGTACATACATATGTCTCCCGCTTCAGCTATGCAGCTTCAAACCGCCAGTCAAATATAGTGTATCTGGCTTCAGAATCAACATACAGCCTCACGAGCTGGTTCTCCTACAAGAGGAGGGAATTACTACTACTACTACTACTACTTTAACCAGTCGCTTATCCCTTCCTTTCGCAGAAGCACAAAGTAAACTCTCTCCGATAAATGTCCATTAACATATTAAACTAAGTTCATCTGTGTTCAAACTCAGACATAGATACTAGCGAGGTTAATAGTTTTAGATATTTATTCATAACATAAACAGCGCTAGCATTTCTGTCGATTCCATTTCAGCTAAACCGGCTATCCGGAAGAATACATGCACCGTACTAACTGCTAGGGCAGTTATTTTCTCCTTTGAATACTTCCCACCTGCAATAATGATTCCGTAACGTACTCCTTGCGGTATCTTTTTACCGTTTGGCAACTTTTCGCTTCGTAGCTGACACGGGTCAACACTTTTCGTTCGCTTTCGTTCACGGCCAGTCATTTTGTTTACAAAGAAATGGTGTGGTATGCGCATGGGCTAGTAGAGGGAAATCCCTGAACAAAACGTTGGTCAGACAGGTAGAAGTACCGATGATTATCTTTGATTTAATAATATTATATATATATGTATACATGAACACATACAAATGAATACATATATATGTACCGTCGGGGGGCGATGTACAATCTGAAGCAGTTCGCCGTTTTTAGACTGTACAAAGCTTAAACGGTGGATATAAATTAGGATAGAAATGTATTACCACTATAAACTGTATAATACAACTCTTAAAATAGGTCCTCTCGCTCATTCGGCGTAAAACCCTACAAGGTTAGCGCGGGTGAAGGAGGGAGGCCGACGGTTCTATATGGACCTATTAGTTAGGTAGAAATCACGGGATAAGTGAATACTGAACTAATAATCAATATTTGTTTATCTGACACAGCTAATAGGGTAACAATAACATTCTATCCAATCAATTACATTAGAAACAAAACGCAGTAAAAACCGTTCATAACCAAAAAACCTGTAAGTCCCAAGGATACCCAGGGAGGCTATACCAGGGTGGACTGCTACTCGTCCGCCCATACATTGGTATATACTGAGACTCCAGGAGGTCGGGGGTCTCCTCCTCTGTGCCCCACCCCCATATACAGTTAAAAACCAATCAATCCACTCTTCACATAAATAAAACTAAATCATGTTAAATAAGTATATCTGCTATAGGAAACAAGATAGATCGATGAAATCGGCAAAAAGCATCTATTTGGCGGTTGCGCCTCCGGGGGAGGCCTGGTCGTATACCTTCGGTTTTATTCTATCTGCTTGTATACTCATAATTACATAATATTCCTATTTCTATGAAACATATAACACAGCGATGTTATAACAAAATAAAACATAATATATACACAACGTATGTAGACATGAGCACATACACATAAAAGTAAACACAACAACCACTTAGTAACCTCCCACAACCTACCCCTCCCCCCTCCCACAAATCATCCCCAACACCACTCCGCGGTCCATACAACTAGCATTTGATAAAGCCCATAAATCCATCTGCACATTTCTCAATAGTTTGACACCCAGCACTTCTTTCAACCTCCAACCCCTCCAGCTCCCATCCATGTTGTAACCAAACTATAACACTAATCACCCACCTTCTTCGTTTTTTCTTCTTTCCCCATACTAATAATCACACTATACACTAAAAAAAACCCATAAATGTCGGAACGATGAGCAGAACTAAGTGAAAGACAAGTCGAGGTTTTTAAGAAAGATGATATTGGTACAAGTACAGTCAGGTATATTCTCAGTGACGAATGATGAAAAGAGGAATACATTGAACGGACAACAAAAACAAGGCACATACTAGACACTAACCATTATAATTAACATACAGTCCGTCGGATGGGACTATAAATGGTGGCCCGTGTGAGAACTGTCCAATCTCGCACGAAAACAATCCCTCTGTGTTTTTCCAAAAAGAGTAGGCGCGTAAACGCCCACACAGAGGATAGTGATAGCTTTATTCAAAATTTTAGGCCGTTAGAACAAGGGTCTCTTTATTAAGACATTTAGAAGGACTTCCAAATTTTATATACAAGCCAAATTCATAGAATAGGCAGGTGCTGGTGTGGCTGGCGGCGGCACAGTACCTCACTTCCGGTCCAGACTTGGTGATGCTGTACGACAAGTGTTAGATTAAGGCATTATTAGGCATAGGAGCCATCTTACAAAAACTAGACTTATACAGTTAATATATATAGGATAGACGGCTACTTCTCTAACCTATCCCCCTCCTCTACTCTTTACTCCATTCTTTATCCCTTCTACTCATTTTCCTTTCTGTTCTTCGTCTGCTGGATAACCGAACTATTCGGTAGTGAAGCGGACGTAAAACCTATCAATCAATCAATCATTAGATTTAATCATTGCTTTAAATCTATTTCAGTCAAATCCGATCGTTATTTTCCACAATGAGTCTCACTTGATATGTTTATGTAGTATTTAAAAAAAATTAACCGTGATGCCCCTTTAACTGGTCTGTTAAGACTGGACATTTGTTTTTGTAATTTTTTTTTTATGTCTATCAGGCTTATTTCCGTTGTAAATAGAATCAAGCTGTCCAAACATGAAAAGTTAATATGAAATACATATTTTAAATAAACATTAATTAACAGTTTGATATAAGAAAATTAATACAATTAAAAAAATAATTAATTTATAATGACTGAAAAAAGAATTGGTTCAATGATGCAAACTTATAAATTTAACGATTGTGTACCCTTCAACCAGTATAATACATAATTTCTCTCGCAATTACCGCGTATACGTGTAACAATCGTCAGTCTGCACCACATTGTGAATTATTCATTGAAATTCCCGAGTTACCTATGGGCGATAACTCCTCACGGAACAATTACAGTCACGTGACCTAAGAAAAATAAGATGGCTGCGACCAGGAGACTTGGGAAGGTAAACACAAAAAATAATATTCCTACTTAAAACAAAAAAAGAATTCTGTATTTTATAAACTGATGTTAGTCTTTTCCTTCTTCCCGTCGACTCCGTTCATTTAGAGATTTTTCCACGTGCAATTTTATGGTACTTTCGAGTTCAATGTTGAGGATATCGAAGGAGCGACTTGCCACTAACGTTATAATGCTATGGCTACAAATAGAAAACAAAAGTATCGGTTTTTTCCTGAAACGTAAGACTCGAATTCATCTGCAAAATATTGTCTATGGACAAAAAAGAAGTAAGAAAATTGATAGAGAAAAGGATAGAACACATCGCATACAATGATATCGTATACCACATACATTGCTTTTAACCAGGTCCGGTTTCCCCGAACTATAAAATGGGGCTTAATCTAATTTCGTGAACATCGTTACTTGGCGGCTGGCCGCTTTTTATTAAAATATACTGAAATACATCCTCGCGTATTTATACACATAGATTTGGCCGAAATTAGATGACAACTTTTCAAGTACATTGTTAATACTTGGCTGGTCTTGTTCGGTCAGTTAGATTTAAGATTGCTGCAACAAAGCACACTGAAACCGAGAATGGAATGGCACTTCCGGATTAACCTCTCGCCTTAATAAAATACCGGGGAAAATATTAAGTATTGTTTAATGTTCCTTTTACAAATGAATAAGGATACCTGTGGCAAAAACACCCCTAATGACAAGAAAATATAAACTGACATGAGCCTGTGGCTAGTAAGGTACATCTACGCAAACAAGGCAGGAACATCTGTGCCAAATCATATACTGACTTTGATACCACCAACATTGTTGACCGTTCAGCCCGTTTAAACAACAGAGGTTTCATCGTTATATCAAGTAGTTCTTAACAGTACAGGAACTTGTTCCTAGTTAGAACAACCACACGCTGCACATAATACTCGGAAGAGGATGTTGCAGAATATTTAGATAGATAGACTGGAACCACCTTTGTGACACTATCGAGGCGTTTATTACATCAGTCCTCGAATCGTGAGATTAATTACATCTGTGCTCTCTCACCCGCTGCAATATTTCCTTAATTGGGATCTAGCAGTGTATTCCATACAGATATGCTGAAAATCTTAAAAAAAGCCAATCAAATTCCAGAGAGAGAATTCTTTACTCTTCTACAGGATACTGATTAACTTCAACAATTTGAAAATTAATGTCAGAGAAGGGTTAGATGAAAAGAAGAAAGTTTTCATGATCGATAGAATTTAGTTTGTGTTAGAAAATTACTCTCTTCAAAATATAGCATTCAAAAAGACCATCTGGTCAAATTTTAAAATTCTTCCCATAACCTTTAAATATATAATTCACCATTCAACTAAGAACCTAGGGGCAGACCAGGATTTGATTCCATAACCTCTGAACTCTACAAGGATGCTCTAACCAGATTGAGCTATCTGCAGCTAGTGCATGGCCATTTGTGGCCCACTCCTGCCATCTACCAGTACATACTTTTTAGCTCACCTGGTCCGAAGGACATGTTGAGCTCATGCCATACCGCAGCGTCCGTCGTCCGTCCGTCAACTTTTCCTTTAAAACGCTACTAGTCCTGAACGGCCAGGTAGATTTTGACTAAATTTGGTATAGAGCATCCTTAGGCCAAGTGGACTCAATATTGTATAAATGGTGGGTGTGGCCCCCTTGGGGGCAGAGGGGCGGGGCCCAATAGGGGAAATAGAGGTAAAACCTTAAAATCCTTCTTCAACCGTAGGGATTAAGGGATTTTATCCTTATTTAGTCTGGAGCATCCTTGGGCCAAGGGACTCTATTTTGTATAAACGGTGGGTGTAGTCCCCCTGGGGGCTGAGTCCAATAGGGAAACATAGCAAATTCTTTAAAATCTTTCTTCTTCTGTAGGAATGAAAGGATTTGTTCCATATTTGGTATGAAGCATCCTTGCGTGAAGGGGAACCAATTTTGTATAAACCGTGGGTCTGGCCCCCCAGGGGCCTGAGGGGTGAGGCCCAATAGAGGAAACATAGCAAATTATTTTTTAAAATCCTTCTTCTTCTGTAGGAATGAAATAGTCAGGTCCATATTTGGTGTGAAGCATCCTTGGGTGAAGGGGAATCAATTTTGTATAAACGGTGGGTGTGGCCCCCTGGGGGCTGAGGGACAGGGCCCAATAGGGGAAATATAGCAAATTCTTTAATATCCTTTTTCTTTAGTAGGAATGAAAGGATTTGTTCCATATTTGGTCTGAAGCATCATTGGGCCAAGGGGACTCAATTTTGTATAAACCGTGGGTCTCGCCCCCCCAGGGGCCTGAGGGGCGGGGCCCAATAGGGGAAACAGCAAATTATTCTTTAAAATCCTTCTTATTCTGTAGGAATGAAAGGATTTGGTCCATATTTGGTGTGGAGCATCCTTGGGTAAAGGGGAACCAATTTTGTATAAACGGTGGGACCTGAGGGGTGGGGCCCAATTGGGGAAATAGAAGTAAAACCTTTATAATCCTTCTTCTACCATAGGGATTAAGAGATTTTATCCTAAATTAGTCTGGAGCATCCTTGGGCAAAAGGGACTCGATTTCGTAAAAACAATGAGTGTGGCCCCCCCTGGGGGCAGAAAGGAGGGGCCCAATAGGGGAAACATAGCAAATTCTTCAAATACCTTCTTCTTCTGTACAAATGGCAGGATTTTGTCCAAATTTGGTATGAAGCATCTTCGGGTGAAGGGGACCCAATATTGTATAAACTGTGTGTCTAACCTCCCTGGAGGCCGAGAGGCGGGGTCCTATAGGGGAAATAGAGGTAAAACCTTTAAAATCCTTCTTCGACCATCGGGATTAAGGTATTTTATCCTTATTTAGTCTGGAGCATCTTTTGGCCAAGGGGACTTAATTTTGTATAAACAGTGGGTATGACCCCCCTAGGGGTGGGGCTCTGTTTGAAGTTTGTTCTCGCTGTATCTCAAGTACTGGATGGATCTTTCTGAAATTTCATATGTACTTGCAGCACCTACCATTAAGTGCTATATCTTTACTTCATACCAATTATTTTAAAAACATTCAGGTGAACGATACAGGCCCTCTGGGCCTCTTGTTTTGAACTCCTATAGAATTGGTCTGCACTGTCATTTCTTGGCATATGCATATATAGAAAAAAGTGCAATGAAATGAATTGAATCTTATTTTTTACAAACTGTCCAGAAATGACGTCATCTTTTAGGGCTTTCAGAATATATAGGAAAAAATGGTATATTGCAATACACAGGCATATTGTATCGTATTACAAAAGTTGAAAGATTGGTGTACTTTACAATATTTTTTCATTTTTTTTTATGTATATATGTTATATGCCAGCTACATTGTAGCTATAGGTGTTTCAGCTTCACAAGTTACTACATACATGTATTCTAACAAATATGACATACAATAACCATGCAAAGTGGTGGGAAGCAGCTTTAATGTCACAATCTTCGGTTGAGCAAAAAATCGTAAATTTGTGTAATCCATATGATGGATAACGCAGTTTGATAATATAACCTTCTGAAAACAATTTCTCCTTAAACTGTACATGGTTTTCCTAATATAAAAATATGTATCGGGACATGTAACATACTAAATATATTATATATTGGCGCGCCTACATTGGGACCGGGGTAATATCGACAAATATACTCAGCGATACGTTCACAAGAATGGCTATAACCCTGTAAAACTCAGGAGAGTTCTTTCCTTGAGGGGGAGGGAGTATGTCACTCTGGTAAAAATACTAGGGAGAATTTCTCTTTAGCTCATTCGGTAGAGTGTAAGGCTAGTTAACCAGGGGTCCCGGGTTTGACTCCTAGCGGAGGCATTGAAAAAATAATGACCTCTGTTACATATACTTAGTGTATTACTGTATATCGTGGTACACTCCAGGCATATTTTATCACCTTGTTATATATTCCTTGAAATATTAGTAGAACTGATTGATTTTTGTGTTTTCTTTTTCAGGAATTACAAGATATAAAAAACAAAGAAACCGCAGGTGTTTTCAAAATTATAATAGCAGATGAGTCCAATATATTAAACTGGTCAGGACTTATACTTCCGGTAAGTTGTTTTAGAACACAAAGCCTTCATTACACCCTTAAGGTATGTTTATTCCAAAAATGAAATTTGATGCTTTGGTTTTAAAAGACATGTGTAAATGTTTAGACCCTTAAAATTTCATGGATCTTCCTCGACAGGTGGCCATGACCATCTTTGATTTTGACAGTAAATGTTTGTTATCGTTTTTAGGTCACCTGAGCTCTGCTCAAGTGACCTATTCCAATCACTTTCCGCCCGTTGTGCATAAACTTTTTACATTTTCAACTTCTTCTCATGGACCAGTGGATGGAATTTTTTCAAACTTGGTCAGAATCATCCTTGGTAGATGAGACTACAAAATTGTAAAATTGAGATTCCTACCCCGACCCATGGGGCCAGGGTGGTGCCCCAAAGGGAAAATTAACCAATATTTCAAAAATCTTCTTCTCCAGACTCCGAGGTACCGGTACTACAGTCATTTTCTCTACATGGATGGAAAGATCATCAGGGGCTTTATTTAAATTGTAAATTTCAGGACCCCCAAGCTATCCTTTCTCCCTTGGGAAGGGGGTAAAGTTTACTATAGTTTATATAGGGAAATAACACTTTTGGGTATATTTAATCCATTTTCAGCAGGAAATTATTCAAACTTGGTCAGAATCATCTTTGGTGGATGAGGGTATTACATTGTAAAATTGGAATTCCTGCCCCATCCCCAGGGCCTAGGGTGGGGTCCCAAAGGGAACATTTACCAATATTTTAAAATTCTTATCCTTTGATGACATGACAAGTATTGTATTTCACTTAGTTTACATGCTGATTTCCACATCACATCTAAACAATAAAATAAAACTACCAGTACCTATGATATAACTCAGGTGACCGCTAAGGCACTTGGGCCTCTTATTTTTCTGAGGAAGTACTCAGAGGATCTTTCTCAAATCTCATATGTAGGTTCCTGTTAGTCTCTTAGTTAACATGTCCAATTTGGAGATGGTTTGCATAAATAAGATGGCAGATAAGGGGCTATCTTGGATATTTGACAGTGAAAGTTCATTTTCGTTATTTCTCAGGAAATAATTAATATTGGAAAGATCGTTCTCAATTTTGTTCCATGTTATCGTTGGTCCTTAATTGTGTGTTTACTTTTGAGATTTGATGGAACATTAATTTACTGTTTAATTTACACGACTATCAAATTTTACTCATATTTTTCAGCAAAAAAGTCCATACAACAAAGGAGCGTTTAAGATAGAAATATTGTTTCCAGCAGAATATCCGTTCAAACCCCCTAAAATTACATTTAAGACAAAAATCTACCATCCAAATGTTGATGAAAAGGGGCAAGTCTGTTTACCGATCATCAGTGCAGATAACTGGAAACCAGCAACAAAGACTGAACAAGGTAGGTCCAGTGGTGCGATATATATATATAGTTTGTATTAAAGGTAAGTATAGACAAGGAACTAAACATGTCAGGGCTGATGGTATGACAGCTGTATATATACAGGTATATATGTTTATTAGCTCACCGGGTCCGAAGGACTAAGGTGAGCTTATAATTATGCCATACCGTGGCGTCCATCTGTACGTCAACAACGACTTAGTCTTTAAACGACTTCTTCTTCTTAACCACTGATTAGAAAATAACTAAATTTGACTGGAAACATTCCTAGGTAGTAGAGATTCAAAATTGTACAAATGGTGTGGCTGACTCCCCAGGGGGCTGAGAGGTGGAGGCAATTTGGCTATATTGCTTTAAGCGACTTCTTCTCTGGAACTAAGGGATGGATATCAGCCATTTTTGACTGGAAGCATCCCTAGGTTGTGGAGATTTAAAATTGTACAAATGGCGGGGCAGACCCCCCAGGGGGCTGAGGGGCGGGCCAAAAGGGGGCAATTTGGCTATATTGCTATAAACGACTTCTTCTGTAGAACTATGCCATGGATATCGATCATATTTGGTGGGAAGTATTTATGGGTGGCAGGGATTCAAAATTGTACAAATGGCGGGGCTGAAAAGGTTTATTTCTTTGAAATGGTTGAGATCCCCACTGTATAACCATATATACAATTGCTGATCAGTATAAAGAAAAGAATGAACATTTGCTTCCAGGATGGCTCTAGGGTCTGGCCCCACCCTTGGAGGCATAGTCCCTGGGTCATTACTTTGAAACGGTTGAGATCCCCACCCCAAAACTATAAATACAAATGCTGGGTATAAAGAGACGAATACAGTCATGACATTAGAATGGACCCTGGGGTCTGACCGAACGCCTAGGGACCTAGTTTCTTAGTCACAGCTTGGAAATAATTGAGATCCACACCCTATAACCATGTATACAATTGCTGAGTATAAAGAGATGCATGCACATATGCTTCCAGGATGGCCTTGGGGTCTGCCCCACCTTTGGAGACTTAATCCCTGGGTCATAACTTCGAAATGGTTGAGATCCCCACGCCAAAACTATATATACAATTGTTAGGCTAAAGAGACGAATGCAGTCATGATATTATAAATGACCCCAGGGCCTGCCCCACCCTTGCAGACTTAACCCCTGAGTCATAACTTTGAAACGGTTGAGATCCCAACCCCAAAACTATGAATAAAAATGCTGGGCAAAAAGAGACAAATACAGTCATGATATAAGAATTGATTCTGGGGTCTGGTCACAACCCTAGGGACCTAGTTTCTGAGTCACAGCTTGGAAGCAGTTGAAATCCCCACCCCTTAACCATTCATAAAACTGCTGGGCATGAAAAAATCTAATACAGATATGCTACAAGGATTGGCCTTGGGGTCTGGCATATTCCCCTGGATCTCATTTGGAGAATATTTTGCTGTGATTGCTTAGATATCCAGGTGAGCGATACAGGCCCTCTTGGCCTCTTGTTTAAGGAGTGAAATGCGTCTTTTTAGCATCAGATGGTGTGATATTCAAATCATCCCTCAGTTGTCCGTTGTCCGTCCTTACACAATTCTTGTTATCGCTATTTCTCGGAAATGAAAGGGATCCCTAGTTTGTGTCTGTTTACTTTTCAGACTGATTGGATAAACAAAATGGCCTACAGGCATTCATCTTGAATTTTGACAGTGATTGTTTGTTATTGCTATTCCTCAGAAAGTACTTGAGAGATCTTATATGTATAAATTACTTAAATTTGATATGTAGGTTCCCCTTGGTCTCTTGTTGAGATACACAAAATGGCAGACATGCAGCAGTCTTGGATTTTGACAATGAATGTTTGTTATCGTTATTCCTCAGGAAGTACTAGAGGAATCTTAAATTTGATATGAAGGCTTCCCTTGATCTGTAGTTGTGCATGAACAAAATGGCTGCCAGACAGCCATCTTGGATTGCGACAGTAAATGTTTGTTATTGCTATTTCTCAGGAAGTAGTTGAGGGATTTTCTCAGATTTGATATGTAGGTTTTCCTTGGTGTTTTAGTTGTGCACATTTATTTTGAGAGTGATCATAAAACAAGATGGCCGAAGGAAGATCTTAATGTTCTTTCTCATATTGTAATGACCAGTTCTATTTCTTTCACATTAAGTACTAACTAAATATGTAAAATGAAAATTCACCTTGAAGATAGTCTTTATAAACAGCAGTATTAAGTTTAGATCAAAAGTTACCTCAAGATGCATTTACTGTTAACATGACACGATCAAACAGACAAGAGAAAAGATCTAATTGACAAAGAATCAATGAAGATGCATGGTACAATGGTGGGCGCCAAGATCCCTATGGGATCTCTTGTTCACATTTATGATGGTATGCAGCACTGTTCTGTTATAACATATTCCATGATGTGTTGTAGTGCATTTTGGAAAATATCTCGGAAAGACTCAAACAGTTTCCGATTGGAAAACCTGATATTGCAATGTTTTTGCTGTTATTGGATTATAACAACATTTTTGGTTGTTAGGTTTATCTAAGGACTGCATAAAGGAAATGTAAATATACTTTGACATGCAACTGGATGTAATATACCTGTATAGTTTAAGGCCTAAAGGATAATTTCAAAGACATAATGGTCAAAAGACCAAGTCACTAAATCATGTTTGGTTTAAGATACGTTCTCTCGGTGAGTAAATAATATATTTCACATGTTTTACATGTGTCCATGTTAGCTGACTGGTCTCTGGAGCTTATCTCAGCCACTGTTCTATGGATGGGCCTCAAACTTTGATATATATACATCCTGGGAAAGCAGCCTAAAATGAAATCACTGTGATCACATTTTGACCTTGACCTAAAGAACTAAAAGAATGGTTTCCAGAGCATATTTCAGCTGTTGTTTCATGAATGGGCATCAAACATATGCATCAGGGAAAAGAGGTATGCTGCATCTTAAATTGATGTCACTGTGGTCTAGAATTAACCTTGTCGCAAAACGCTGTCACTCTGACCTTTGACCTTGACTTTAAGTGCTAAAATACAGCACAATACGGGTAACTGCAACATATCTCGGCCACTGTTTCATGAATCGTCTTCAAACTTTGTAGATATTCAAGGAGTTTGGGTATCCGGTATCCATGAAGCCCATGCTTGAATTAAAATCAAATTAAAAAATCTATGCATGTACGTTGGTATATGACATATTATGTACTAGCTTTAGTTAATGTGGTTCTTGTGTTTCAGTGATCGAGTCACTAGTTGCATTAATCGATGAACCAGAACCTGAACATCCACTCAGAGCTGATCTAGCAGAGGAGTTGACCAAAGATAAGAAGAAGTTTCTAAAAAATGCAGAGGATCACACAAAAAAACATGCTGAAAAACGGGATTATACTTTGCCATAATATGATGATGTGACTTGGTGACTTGCAAACATTTGTGTTTGTGATTTGTCATCATTTAGCTGTCACCGTGGAAATATCATGGCACTTTTCTGTCCATATGTCTGTTTATTTCATCATTAACAATTTTTGGCCTTGGTTTTGAATTACAGCAGATCACTGTGGCCTTTTTTTTTCAAGAATAAATAATCTGTAGAGGAAGCTTGTAATTGGACTTGTTTGGAACTGATTTTTACTAGAATGTTCTTAATATTTAACTTTTCTAGATAGAACTGTCATAATTAAGTGAGGATTTGTAAGATCATCAGATTGTTGAACAAAATATTAAAAAAAGTTGCAAATCATTACTGCTATCTTTTATTTCCCATTAGGAGGTTGAAGTAATGTTTCATCTGGAAAACCTTATTGGATATACAATACTATTATATGCAATATCGGTTCAATTGTGTTCCTACATTTACTTGAGCAAGTAATGGACCTCTGATATTAACCCATTCACCCCTATGTTACTTAAGTAGACTCTACCATGCATTTAACTTGCTGAGTCCATTATGGTTTACAGTGGTGAAAGGGTTAAATAAGTAAAGGTTACTTACTTGAGCCCTGGTATAATTAATCTAAACAAGAACATTTGGTGATATATTTTCTTCATTAAGATCGATCCAATACAGGTGAAAAATGGATTCATCCATTCAATGTTAAATTCTTTTCTCTCCAAAAATCTAATACTATTTGGCAAAAAAATGAAAAGTAAAAGTAAATGCACAAAATTGTTTTTACCTATCCTTTTGTGATGTTTTGTTGTTCCTGAATGTATAACACTCCATTGGCCCTTTGCACCAAATGTTTTGCATCTGTTGACGCTGTAATTTCAATATATCTACGATCATAATTTTAAAAGATTGGCTGTTAACACTTCAAAACTGAAAAACAAACTTACGACAAGACAACTTACCACTACTACTAAGAATGATGGATTTGTCTGTGTAAAACATTTGAGAACCTCAAATCTTTCCTTAGGAACAAACCACTGGAATATGGTACGATGGCAAGTTCAAACGTTATTGGCACACACTACCAATAGAGACTGATTTGTATTAAAGCATACATGTTTTTATTTTGAGGAGTTTTGTTTTTACTGTGAAGTGAAGAATCTAGATTAGTGCAATGTTTTTTTTGAATTGAACACCGGTCACAATCACTATGGCAGTATTAGAAGCTGAGGAGGGACAGCTTGTAGGAGATACTTTGGTGTAAAACATGTACTCCGTGTGTCGCAGGTATTACAACAGGACACTCCGCATTTTGTGATTAATAATAATTCCATTGATACTTGATTTCGTAGAGGATTTATATGTTAATTGTGTTTTTGTTTATGAGCTTGATTGACTCTGATCCTACTTCAGATTCTACAGTAGTGAATGATGATCTCGCTGACTGTAGAACATGTAGAATGAACCAGTATACTTTCCTGTCCTGAGATTGGTCTGAAGATTGGTGTGCGCTTGAAATTGAGTTGTATGTTGTTTGTACATAGCCTAAATATAACTAGTATGCTGTGAGAAAGAGCAAATCATTTTGTTAAAATAAATAGAAAATCCAAGACAATATATTCGATAAAAACAATTTCAGCATATTTAAAGTACTGTGATCATATGGACACGTTTGTTGTATTTGATAACTAACCTTTTCTAAAAACGAAGCACACTCAATATCTATCCTGAATTTAATAGGTCTACTATATAGCATATGACTGTTAAAGGTTATAACAGGTAGATCCCATTAGCAAGTGAGTACGGAATGACTTCTATCCAATAGCTCAGCTACAACATACGACTGTTAAATGTTACAACAGGTAGATCCCATTAGCAAGTGAGAACGGAAGGACTTCTATCCAATAGCTCAGCTACAACATACGACTGTTAAATATTACAACAGGTAGATCCCATTAGCAAGTGAGTACAGAAGGACTCCTATCAAATAGCTCGGCTACAACATACGAATGTTAAATGTAACAACAGGTAGATCCCATTAGCAAGTGAGTACAGAAGGACTCCTATGAAATAGCTCGGCTACAACATACGAATGTTAAATGTAACAACAGGTAGATCCCATTAGCAAGTGAGTACGGAAGGACTCCTATCAAATAGCTCGGCTACAACATACGAATCTTAAATGTAACAACAGGTAGATCCCATTAGCAAGTGAGTACGGAAGGACTCCTATCAAATAGCTCGGCTACAACATATGACTGTTACATGTTACAACAGGTAGATCCTATTAGCAAGTGAGTACGGAAGGACTTCTATCCAATAGCTCGGTTACAACATATGACTGTTAAATGTTACAACAGGTAGATCCTATTAGCAAGTGAGTACGGAAGGACTCCTATCAAATAGCTCAGCTACAACATACGACTGTTACATGTTACAACAGGTAGATCCCATTAGCAAGTGAGTACGGAAGGACTACTATCAAATAGCTCGGCTACAACATATGACTGTTAAATGTTACAACAGGTAGATCCTATTAGCAAGTGAGTACGGAAGGACTCCTATCAAATAGCTCAGCTACAACATACGACTGTTAAATGTAACAACAGGTAGATCCCATTAGCAAGTGATCACGGTATTGATTTTACGATCATCAATTCGGTTAAAAGTTAATTTTTTCTACTGATATGGAACTTAAGGATTTTAGTCCACTTGAACTGATTATTTATTTAAAAATTTGAGTAAAGAGATGTAATTTCTAAATAAATATTAAAAATAATTTGTCAATACCATTGTAAGCAAGTAAGATTTCGCCTGACTATGTTGACTTTTCAAGTTGATATTATTATGGGTAGGGAAAACATGTAAAATTTCTGTAAAAATCATGCTGGCTTAGGCTGCTTCTTATTTTATTCTAATTTTTTTTTTGCGAAAATTCAATCAAGAATTATTTTAGTACGTCTTGTGATCCACTTAGTAATTATTTCATTTCACTTGAATTATAACTAATTGCTTTGGAAAAAAATATGCAATAGGCTTATAATACAGATATATAACATAATTTCTAAATTGATCCTCTGAATCAAACAAGGTTGAGAAGTGTGTATATCAGATGTTAACTGTTTTATATACTAACTATATATGTTGGTTTATATGCCACTTCATGTTGTATCCACTATCTGTTGTTCATAGAAAGAATTTTAGATAAAACTTTGAACAACGTTTTTGTTTTCAGGGATCCCAGTTTACACATTACATCAGACGAAACTATTGGGCAGTTTGTGTAACACAGCTTTGAGAACAATATTAAAAGAAAATGTGGTATGTTTTGTGTCGTTGTTTTTTATCCACCGTGCAAGACTGAAAAATATACAAAATTTGTCCTTAGCTTGTTTGGTGTGAATGGCTAAGGGAGTTTACCCAGAACGGCGGTGTCAATTGGTTCTTCGTCTTTAAACATTTTTCTTCTTTGTGTCGCAAATAATGAGTAAAATACTGAAATTTGTTTTGTTGAAAAAACGTGTCAATTTTGGTTTATATCCCTAACTGTAAGGCCTAGAGTTGTGAGTTTCTGCAGCTAGAAGAGACGGAGGACTACTGTTATTTTGGTTTATATCCATGACTGTAAGGCCTAGAGTTGTGAGTTTTTTTGTTATCTGGTATGATTGTATAAAGCCTATATGGGCCACCTTTTTATGGTGTTTTTTTGGGGGGAGGTGGGGGAGTGTTAAGTGCAATATACCTTCTTTTGAACATGCATTTGACCAGCAGCATGTTGAAATTAAGGACTACACAGTTTGGTCATATGAATGTACAGGGGTCAAATAAGTTTAACCTTTCAACATCTTTGAATATCGAAGAGGAGATATGATCTTGGGTATGTGAAGGCCTCTCAAATTTTGTAAAAGAACCATCTAAGCCAAATAGGTCAAATGTGTCAAAAACTTAAAAACAACTTCCGTATAGCCAGAGGGTAATGATATTTGACATGTATCCTGCATGGCAAAAGGTATTTAAACTTGATTTACTTTCAAGGTCATGGGTGTCAAATTGAAGTTGTTAAAATCTTTTTATGACTTCTAAAGATCTATAAGGTCTTAGAAGTAGTATTTGGCCCACAGCTTGCTGATGTGTAGGGTTATGCAATTTGTTTATATGACCTTGACGAACTGTCTTGATTAAAGGGTTCAAGTGTATGAAATAATTGAAATTACCCCCTCTAAAGGTCCTTAAGGCCTGTAGCTAGAGTGGTGAAGTTTGACCTGTAGCTTGCTGGGAAAACGGATAACTTTCTCAAATAAATGAGGTTGACAAACTTTGTGTGTCCAACAAGTAAAATATGTTTAAATCCTAAAGATCCTTACAGTGCATGTTAATGATATTCACACAGTAGTGTTAGCTTGCTTGCTGTCAATTTTGTTAGTTCGTCCGGCACAAAGTTCTTGTGAACTTACGATATAGTGGAGCATCTGTCTGTAAACTTTTGTCTTTGAACAGTTCCTTGAGAACTGAAAAACTCGGGGTCCTGATTTTGGCCAGTAAGTACTGTACCTTAGATAGAATGATGTAGGGCCTAGACAGATAACTGGTTGCTAAAATCCCATCTGGATGAATGTAAAACAATGTGTTTGGGAAAGAAGAAAAGTTGAAATGATCTGCATTTATACCAAGATGTTGTTTTTTTGGTCTGAGAACAACAGTAACGCTAACTGAGGAAATGGAAGAGAAAGACCTGAGGATAACTGTGGACAGTAAATTAAGTTTGAGAAATCATATATAAGCCACAGTAAACAAAGCAAACCATACTTGGAGCCATCAGAAGAACGGAGCATATGTATGGGAACCATACAAACAACAGGATATTGAACTACTCGAAAGTGTCCAACGGAGAACTACTAAATTACTGTCTGTGGGTATCTGATGTAAGGTTTGTTATATATAGGCTGTGGGGATCTGATGTAAGGTCTCTTATATATAGGCTGAGGGTATCTGATGTAAGGATTGTTATATATTGTCTGTGGGTATCTGATGTAAGGTTTGTTATATATAGGCTGTGGGGATCTGATGTAAGGTTTGTTATGTATAGGCTGTGGGTATCTGATGTAAGGTTTCTTATATATAGGCTGTGGGTATCTGATGGAAGGTTTGTTATATATAGTCTGTGGGTATCTGGGGGGAGGTTTGTTATATATAGGCTGTGGGTATCAGATGTAAGGTTTGTTATATATAGGCTGTGGTTATCTGATGTAAGGTTTGTTATATATAGGCTGTGGTTATCTGATGTAAGGTTTGTTATATATAGGCTGTGGTTATCTGATGTAAGGTTTGTTATATATAGGCTGGGGGTATCTGATGTAAGGTTTGTTATATATGGTCTGTGGGTATCTTGTGTAAGGTTGGTTATATATATAGTCTGTGGGTATCTGGTGTAAGGTTTGTTAAATATAGTCTGTGGGTATCTGGTGTAAGGTTTGTTATATATAGGCTGTGGGGATCTGATGTAAGGTCTCTTATATATAGGCTGAGGGTATCTGATGTAAGGATTGTTATATATAGTCTGTGGGTATCTGATATAAGGTTTGTTATATATAGGCTGTGGGTATCTGATGTAAGGATTGTTATATATAGTCTGTGGGTATCTGATATAAGGTTTGTTATATATAGGCTGTGGGTATCTGATGTAAGGATTGTTATATATTGTCTGTGGGTATCTGATGTAAGGTTTGTTATATATTGTCTGTGGGTATCTGATGTAAGGTTTGTTATATATTGTCTGTGGGTATCTGATGTAAGGTTTGTTATATATGGTCTGTTGGTATCTGATGTAAGGTTTGTTATATATTGTCTGTGGGTATCTGATGTAAGGTTTGTTATGTATAGTCTGTGGGTATCTGATGTAAGGGCTCTTATATATAGGCTGTGGGTATCTGATGGAAGGTTTGTTATATATAGTCTGTGGGTATCTGATGTAAAGTTGGTTATATATAGTCTGTGGGTATCTGGTATAAGGTTTGTTATATATAGTCTGTGGGTATCTGATGGAAGGTTTGTTATATATAGTCTGTGGGTATCTGGGGGGAGGTTTGTTATATATAGGCTGTGGGTATCAGATGTAAGGTTTGTTATATATAGGCTGTGGGTATCTGATGTAAGGTCTGTTATATATAGGCTGTGGGTATCTGATGTAAGGTCTCTTATATATAGGCTGTGGGTATCTGATGTAAGGTTTGTTATGTATAGTCTGTGGGTATCTGATGTAAGGTCTCTTATATATAGGCTGTGGGTATCTGATGTAAGGTTTGTTATATATAGTCTGTGGGTATCTGATGTAAGGTTTGTTATATATAGGCTGTGGGTATCTGATGTAAGGTTGGTTATATATATGGTCTGTGGGTATCTGATATAAGGTTTGTTATATATAGGCTGTGGGTATCTGATATAAGGTTTGTTATATTTAGGCTGTGGGTATCTGATGTAAGGTTGGTTATATATAGTCTGTGGGTATCTGGTATAAGGTTTGTTATATATAGTCTGTGGGTATCTGATGTAAGGTTTGTTATATATAGGCTGTGGGTATCTGATGTAAGGTTGGTTATATATATAGTCTGTGGGTATCTGGTGTAAGGTTTGTTATATATGGTCTGGGTATCTGGTGTAAGGTTTGTTATAAATGGTCTGTGGGTATCTGGTGTAAGGTTGGTTATATATAGGCTGTGGGTATCTGATGTAAGGTTTGTTATATATGGTCTGTGGGTATTTGATATAAGGTTTGTTATATGTAGGCTGTAGGTATCTGGTGTAAGATTTGTTATATATAGGCTGGGGATATCTAATGTAAGACGGTATCTGATGTAAGATTTGTCATATATAGGCTGTGGCTATCTAATGTAAGACGGTATCTGATGTAAGATTTGTTATATATAGGCTGTAGGTATCTGATGTAAGATTTGTTATATATAGGCTGTGGATATCTAATGTAAGACTTGTTCGGTTAGAGCGAAGTCAAGGCTTCAAGAGGCATGGTAGCTAGTGGTAGGTTGCCGGACTCTTGACTGAAGGGTTGCAGGTTGGAGTCACACCATGGCACTGGGTTGTATTTTTGAGCAAGATACTTAACTCTGCTTCTTCCAGTCTACTCAGCTGTAAAATGACTACATGGTTAGACAGTGCTAGAATGTTTAAATGCTAGCTGTGACCGCCGAAATGGCAGCACAGGCTGTATGCTCCCCAGGGAGTTAAAAAGATGTTGGCTGGTTGCAAAGGCCCTCATAATAACCACAGATAATAATTTGTGAACCGCTTTAAGATGACCTACGAGCTAAGTTGTGATAAAGCGGTAAATATAAAGAACCTCAAATTATTCAAATCACAGTCTAGTTTCACTAAACTTTTACAATCAGAAAACCATTGATGATTGTTTTTTTGTTTATTTCTTCTCTATTTTTATATGACCGCCAAAGTTGACGGTAGTATTATGGTATGGCGTTGTCCGTCTGTCCGGCGTAAACTTTGTTTCTCCGGCAATCCCCTGCTACATTTTTCGACTGATCTCTTTGAAACTTGGTATACATTATAATTATGATATGAAGTTGTGTCTCCCTTAAAAGAATTTTGACTCGACGATTTTTGCAAAATTTATTGCCTTTTGTTCATTTCAGTATTTGATTTTTTGTCAGAAGATTTTCTACTACATTTTTTATAGCATATCAGCTAACCACTCTTAGAATGATGCAGATCTTATTTCAATGTAAGAAAGTATATAACACTATATGGCATTCGACGGGCATATTTTGTTCCGCCCTGCGGTACTCTTGTTGCCATATATATATGAGTGCCGCAAGATAATTTTTTATCATAATTGATCTACCAAACCCATAGCTATGCCGGCTAAATTTCTAGTGCATAGTTACAATGTTTGTGGTACAGGGATCCCGAGACAACACGTCAGTGATACCCACTATCTGTGTCCTAAAAGGTTAATCCTTTCACCCCTTTGTAACTTTAGAAGACTCTATCATGCACTGATCTGGATGAGTGTAGTAGGACAAGGAATAGTGATAAAAATAGCTCCGTCGCTGGGGCTCGGACCCGCGACCCTTGGCTCTCCAGCCCGATGCTTTAACACTGAGCTAAAGGGAAATTCCCTACATCCAACACTTGTAAGGCAACCTAAACAATGTGCATCTTTAACACCAGTCCATTATCGTGTACAGTGGTGAAAGGGTTGAGGCAAGGGGTCCATATCTAAATGCTCATGGCTGAACATAGAATCACAGGGTCAAAGATAGATTCATCGTAATGTTTGTCTGGTAAGTACTATGTGAATGGCTACATATGAATATGATGTAGACAATCTCATGTATGGGAACAAACCTCAATACGTTTGTCTGGGTGTGTAATCACAAGAAACACATATTCTCGGTCATCAAACTTTATTATATTTTCATAAAATATTGCAATAAAAACATTATTACACACAATTTCTTACAGACATGAAATAGGACTATTTGATTTTCAATCTTTTCAATCAATTCTCGAATGTTTTAGCATTGTATGACGTTTGAAGAAAATCCTTATATATTGTACGTATATACAGATGCTATCAAACTTTCGTGTTCTATGCTTACTTCAAATACTTTTTAGATGACAATAGAGGACAAATGTGTAAAAACCAACATCTAATATATGTTTATTGTAGCTGGCTGGAGTGAAATTCATGTGTAGTCTTGTAGTCACATAAATATCTATAGAATCACCCAGCAGGATAAATTGTAAGTTGACTGGCTTTGAATTTGGATGTATCGCCTTTGTAAGCTTCAAAGGACAGCATCAGCATTGTGCTTGGTCATGTTTTTACAAATGAAACCAATCAAATCACTAACTTTGTGCCTTCAATTTTGTCATGACATATTCGAGGGGTGTAGAGAATGTAAGTGAGCGGTACCACTGGAATTTCAAGGATCCCGACAGAATGGTGTTCTGTAACCTAAAAGACAGGCACTTTCAGATTAATAGACTTCATTATCAGGATATTGAAATTTACGACTAGTGTACTAGTAGATGATACTGAATATTCAATTCATTTCCAGTAATCAAACAACCTGTTTACAACATTTTAAATGAAGATATATGAGACCGAACACAAAGCATATGGTGATCAACCAGTGAGTGAAAACCATAACCCGTCCATTGTGTAACAAGTACTTTTAAAACATCAAAAAGTGGCAGGAATATAACTAGTGTTAATATGTGCTTAAATACTTTCTAGCTATGCCAATATCAAAATGATTTCTTACGAAACTAGAAAAATGACTTAAACACATGTATGGCCCTTTGCCCTTGAAGTTAATGACAATGAATCTGTTACAAATTAGCGGTGATTAACCTATAAATAGTATCAGTGACCTTGGTATTGACCTAATCTCTAAATGACCATATCTGTTGCTAAGACAAACTGGGGGTAAATTAACATAATCACATGAGTGTTGACGACCGTAACCATGATTACCTAACTGCAATTGCTTGACAATAAGGTGAAGCTAAGAAATGTAAAGGATTTGTTATATACAATGTAGAAATAAAAATATTGAACAATGAGCACGAATACATTCACTTCCTACTTAGTATCGGCATATCATTATCCTGATAAGATGAATGACAACAAAACATTTGGAAATGACAACTGCAGTATTTCTCTATTTCCTTCGTAAATGTGCGAGGCGACCAATTAATTCAAATATATAAAACAAGAAATCTGAAAAATTGAAGACACCATTGACAACTTGACAACAATAAAAGAAAGTGGAAATTTTGTTTTTTCGACACCACACACTTGTGAATCAAAAACTGAAAACCCATTTTCTAATCTTATTGCACAAAATACAATATAAGGAAACCACAAACACCTTTATATTTGAAGACACTTTAAACAAATATCGCATTCCGATATAAAAGATCTGAATAAACCAAAACAAACAGCCATGAATTCACATACTGTCCAGATTTATATCCATTCTACACCATTTCTATGGCTTTTTTGATTTACTGGAAAAATTTTAAGATCTGAGTTGTTGTCATGTCAATGGATTTTTCAGTAGTGAAAGTTGACAATAGTACTGCCAAATATATCCTCCATAGTAACACATATAAGACACTGGAAAAAAATATAACATAGACACATTAAAGACATAATGATGTTTAGTTAATTACAGCTGTGAATCAATTAACTTATTCACCCCTACATATCTAATCTGGACTTACCCAGTCATTGATTTGGAATGGTTCAAATTTGACATTAGGGGTGAATGAGTTAAGCAACCACTGAAATTCCCAAACGTATTTCACAACAGCAACTGCTATAGGATAATTTTTTGACAAAATATTTCAACATGCTCATAAAACACTTTAAAGTCATAAAAAGTTATTAAAATTTTGAAATGATTAACAGTTCACAAAGTTAAAGCAAGAACATTTCTGAACAATATCCATAACGACAAACAATTCCCACATAAACACTTAATGAGAATCACAAATAAATCAGGACCGTTCCTTAGTTCAGCTGTATAGGAGGGAAATGTGGCAGACAAAATGGTGTAGGGATGTTGATGAAACAGATTTTTTCATTATATACAACCGATACCTTTGTGACTGTTTTCCCCTCCAATCTGAAGTAGCCTCTAAATAGAACAGCCACTACTCCCATTCAATACTGAAGTAGCCTCTAAATAGAACAGCCACTACTCCCATTCAATACTGAAGTAGCCCCTAAATAGAACAGCCACTACTCCCATTCAATACTGAAGTAGCCCCTAAATAGAACAGCCACTACTCCCATTCAATACTGAAGTAGCCCCTAAATAGAACAGCCACTACTCCCATTCAATACTGAAGTAGCCCCTAAATAGAACAGCCACTACTCCCATTCAATACTGAAGTAGCCCCTAAATAGAACAGCCACTACTCCCATTCAATACTGAAGTAGCCCCTAAATAGAACAGCCACTACTCCCATTCAATACTGAAGTAGCCCCTAAATAGAACAGCCACTACTCCCATTCAATACTGAAGTAGCCCCTAAATAGAACAGCCACTACTCCCATTCAATACTGAAGTAGCCCCTAAATAGAACAGCCACTACTCCCATTCAATACTGAAGTAGCCCCTAAATAGAACAGCCACTACTCCCATTCAATACTGAAGTAGCCCCTAAATAGAACAGCCACTACTCCCATTCAATACTGAAGTAGCCCCTAAATAGAACAGCCACTACTCCCATTCAACAGTTACTGAACTCCTCTAAGAATATGACAAACATATATATCATGAGGAGGAGACGGCTTAGTAAGTTGTGAGGACTTGGGCCTAATCCCTTTGATAGATATTTATAAAATATGTTTGAGTAAATAAATATAGAATTATTGGGTAATTGGTACATGGTATACATGGGGAGGACAAGTTTGAAGCTTTATAGGATCAATTCTCCCCAGGTATTTCATAACCCTGCTTATATTGTCAAAAACTCTGGAGAATACATACCTTAAATCATAGTTATCTCCTATTACCTTCAACCATTCTGTTATAACAATAAGTGCAACAGCAGATTTTCTGTGTTTATTCAGACAAAATATCTACCCGTAGTTCACAGTCACGGACTGATCCTCGGTAAAACAGCCTGGTTACTGTGACGAGTTTGCGGAATAAGACCAATAGATTTATAGATAAATAGGTGTTCGTTAGCCCTGGTTAGGCTGGTCTCTGTTCCCTGCAGCCTGACCCTCTCCCCAGTTAAATCCTCCAGGTCGGTCTTCTGGGAGTGGGTTGTAATTTGGGTCATCAGCTGCTCCTTCCAAAATATATTTCCTGTAAAAGAAATATTTGTTGGAAAAATCAAAATGGATTTTCAATAAAAAAAATAGTTTTTGGTTTGTAACCACTACATACCAATATTTTCTGTACCGGGTATCAGACATGTATGTCTTTGTAACTGAATTCTTTTTAGAAAATTGTATGTCCTTTTTGGTAATCAAGAAATACATGAAATATTCTATATCCGAATTTTAAGATAATAAATTGATTTGTTATGCAAACAATCTCAAAGTTTGGGACTATCAAAATTTTCAATTTTTATCCAGAGTCTGTATCCTCAGGAACATGCCTGACATCAGAAAGTAGGTGTATCATTTGAAAGATGAGCATTACTTTACACATAAATAGTTCACTCAAGCTGGATATATATCCAAGGTACAAAAACAACATTGCTAAACCAACATATATGTCTGGTGTTTACTTACAAAAATCCTGGTGTTTTTAATAATTTAAATCCTCCTTTCTGTTTAGGAAATACATCTTCCAAAAAGTAATACACATGTCCGACAGCAATACCTGTAAAGAAAGAGACCAATAGGAATGTAACAACACCATCCACAATCAGCTGACACATATATACATTACCTAACACCNGTAGAATAAATGTTGATATGTTTCCTGATTAACTCATACCCATTTCGGAATGTCGAAATCAACTGAGCAATCCAACGAAGGACCCGGCTCCACCGGGGGGATAC